>NC_054540.1:40860553-41084455 GCF_017654505.1 Polyodon spathula | reverse complement strand
AAAGGATGGAGAGGCTTTATCTTGAAAGAAAAAAAAGCCGGTTCCGACATTGAGATGCGGAAGTAGCATTCACCGGATGTTACGCCGGAACTAAAATTGTTGCCAGTTTTACGGAGATGTAACACACGATGACTGAAAGTTTTGAATTAACTAATTTTGCTTCATAAAGTCAAATGAAACCTGCTGAATAGTGTTAAAACATATTGATTTACATACCACTTTGTATTTGTCCACATACTTAACAAAAACTGACAAAATGTAAAACTTGTAACATCTAACACTGTAGCCTACTTCTATTATGGCTTCTGGTGAACTTTTACGATATAATTTTGTAGTTTCTTTGATTACATGATGTAATAAGATCTAAAATATGTTCTTATTGTTTTTTTTTTGTATGTGTCAATTAGTTGTGAAAAAGATGGGTAACTGAGCAGTGGAGGAGTTAATGTGTACAAATACATTATAAATAAGTATTTAATTTTAAAAAGTTTAGCATGAATAAGTTTAGTCAAACAGCTGACATATAAACTTAAAAAACTACCACTCCCATAATGCACGTAAAACAAATCGGCATGTAATACAACAACGATGCACTGGGTGGCCTAAATAAGACTTGCGAGGTTTGACATTCAAAAAATAAATGGCAGATGAAGAAAAGCACCAGGAAACAGCAAAGTGCAGCCTTAAGTAAGACGAGTCGCCGATATCATTGGGTGAGTGGTTCTTTAATGAAGTACCAAATATGAATTGAAAGTAGCATTAATTGTGTCGTTTGAACAGAGTTTCTAAAACTGTATTTACCAGTTGTAACAACGCTTGGTCTGTGTACTCAATTTGTGTTGTATGGGTTTCCGCCAGTGCACGGGTACGTTGATTTTTTTTTTGCTTCACGTTGCGTTTTCTCTCTTTGGCCACTGCCCGTATATATCAGGTCAGTTTATTCAACTGTCGCCTGATGACGTTAAATAAAAGCCACTGGGTTTGGACAGATGTCTCTAAATCCACGTCACAACTCTGGTGTTTATAATCACGGACTAGAGTAGGCTAATTATAATCAGTTTAATTTAAAAAGTTGACGGTTACCACACACATACACACATATATATATATATATATATATATCTATATATATATATATATATATATATATATATATATATATATATATATACATATATATATATATATATATATATATATATATGTTTCGTGGTGAATTTTTTGTTTTGTTTTCTTTCTATTTTGACATTATTTGTAAAGTTTTCTTTGATCACACACATTAGTCTATAATTATGTATGTTTGGACATTTTTTTGCTTTCATCAAAAATTAATTTAACTTTCATTGCACACCTCGTTGTCTTAGGTCAAAGAGCTGCTGCTGCCTGCTACTTTGCTGTTTTCTGATCGAAATGTTTCCTAAGAACATAAGAAAGTTTACAAACGAGAGGAGGCCATTCAGCCCATCTTGCTTATTTGGTTGTAGTAGCTTATTAATCCCAGAATCTCATCAAGCAGCTTCTTGAAGGATCCCAGGGTGTCAGCTTCACTGCAGAAGCGCTGTTGCTAGCTTCAAGATGAAAATCTCCTCTCCTACTGAAATTTTCCCGGGGGGTTGGCTGCCAAGTCCAGTAGAGATAACAACAAGCTTGTATATAAAAATAAAATATAATATTGTAAGTTATATTGAAAATAAAAACATGTATTGTAAAAGGCAGTGAAAGTGAGTGCTCTGGCGGTTCTAGGTGGGTGGGATCAGGGGTGAAATTCTGCTGGTAATCCTTACCAGGTCTTCGTTTAATGCTACATTTGGTACCCTGTGGAATTCGGTATCCCTTGTGATTTCACGCCTGCGCAGAGGCTTTTTTCCTCTTTTTTTCAAAAGACAGCTGAATTGGAATGTCACATGCCTGTGTGTACGCGACACACTATTAGCTACCGTGATGTACTCCGGCTTATTGTTATATTTATTTTTTAGCAATTCTATATATTGTTTTTGACATGTGAAATTATGTATCTGAAATGTAAACTAATTAATTAGGTATCACTGCCCAGAAAGACTTCGATAATATTTAATAAGCAATTAATAGAAGTCGGACCAAGTAAAAACCACAAACACTGCAGCGTGTCATTTTTTGAATTTATTTGACTCTTCTGTTTGGTTAAAGCTCTCTTTACCCCTCGGTGTAGACTGCAAATAAAGCTTGGCTGCTTTCGCGTTACTCCTAGAAAGTCTGCGTTGAAGTCTGGAGTCATCCGTTTTTTGTACAGACTGTCCAGGGAGGTATGTGTTCAACTGTATTAAATACTGGGGTCCCCAATAGTCTATATGGGTGGGGGTACAGTATTCAATAGCTATTGAGAAGCCATAGAATTCCGTGTCCCTTCACAATGTAGTAATCAAAACGTGTATTTAGTGGGATGTGATCTCTGTACAGTGTTTCTGCAGTTTGCTTAGGCACCAACATATTGTAAATAATGACCGTTGTTAGCATTAATACAATCTAAAATAAAAACTGTCTACAAATATATATATATATATATATAAATTTCAGTAACTTATCTGGGCTAAAAATAAACAAAACTAGAAACAACATTAATAAACTAAATATAAACAACCAAAAGTAATGTAAAACTAGTTATAATAATATAATAAGAATATAGCTGCAAGTAACAATACAGGGGGCCAAGTATGGAAATAACGATATGGCATATGCCAGTCTGCTAACATCCACCAGTGTACAACCTTGTGGCTTGGAAGCCTAATTATTGTATGCACTTGCAGCAATGAAAAAAAGGAATGGTCTACATCTTTTGGCTGATGCTGTGGATTAATGGAATCCAAATGGAACCAGAGGCAGCAGCCATCACAAACAATCTCTAAAAGAAAACGTAATGGACTGCAATTAAAATTAAGCATCAATAGTAAAGTAATTATCAAGCATGGAAATCAACTTCATTACAATTTTGAAATTAATAAAAAAAAAAAAAAATTTAAAACAGGGAGGGCAAGGTAACAGCATATGGTACTTCTATGAGATTTATGTACAATTAAATTACTTCATGATATCGGGTACAATTACATTACTTATTAGTTATTGCATTAGTTATTACTGAAAAGCTAATTAAGCTTCTTAATCGGCTTTTAAACTGTGCTTGGACATCTATGGATATGACCACCTGTCTATATACATATATACACAAACACACACATAACAAAGTCAAATTTAAAAGCATCACCCAGTCCTCCTTCTCTTCAGGGGGAACTTTCATTGATGCTTTCTCTCCTCAAATGTGGCACAGATCAGTTAAACTCTCTGAAAAGTACACAATCTAGATTAGATGGCATTTTATTTAGCAGTAATATGACATTAAACTTAAAACAGATATGGTTTTTGATTTGAAGTGTTCAATTAAAAGCTTCTTTTCCAACAACCTAACACCAAACTTATGGTGCTTAACTCTAGAAATAACTTATTAATGGGAAGTTTAGTTATATTTTGTTACAGACACTCAGGAGAACATAAATCCCATAAAGACACGCTGACCAGTATTTGTGTTGTTTTACTTGGTCTGACTTCTATTATTGCTTATTAAATATTATCAAAGTCTTTCTGGGCAGTGATACCTCATTAATTAGTTTACATTTCAGATACAAAATTCCACATGTCAAAAACAACATGTAGAATGACTAAAAATAAATGTGACGCTTTCGTGCCTCAAACTAAATAAAACACTAAGCCTGAGTACATCGCGGTAACTAATAGTGTGGCGCGTACACACAGGCATGTGACATTCCAATTCAGCCGTCTTTTGAAAAAGAGAAAAAAAGCCTCTGCGCAGGCGTTAAGTCACAAGGGATACCGAATTCCTTGGGGTACCAAAATCAGCGTCTCGCCTGTACTTATTTCATCTGTTTTTCATTCAACACGCATTCCGTTCATTCACACTAGCGCAATGTTTCTCAAGTGCGCTTTCATTCAGCACAGTTCATGCTGCTTGCATTCTGTTTCCTAATGCTGCTTCTCTGTCTCTTAGTTGCTATTGGCCACTATTAAAGTCAGTATAATCACTGCATGTTGATTGGTTTCATTCTGATAAGATTTCGTTTTGGCATGCGCCACAAATCTCTGCCCATTTCACTTTGTGTCAGTGCTCATTGGTTGATCAATAAGAGAAGGCTTTAGCAGTGAGACGTGAAAACAGCAGCATAGAGTATTTATTTATTTATTAAGTTCGGAGAAACTCAATATTCAAACAACCATTGCTGTACCTGAATTTAAGGCAAAAATTCACATTAATGTCCGCCATAAATTACACAGGTGATAAATGTTAGAAATAATTATCACAACATGCTTTGTCTTGCACTGATTTGTAAAATGGAAAGTGATGTGTGGGACAGTAGGGATTAACATAAAAAAAACAGGATCAACAAAGTAAAGTGCTGCTTCAAATTTGGCAAGGGAGTCAGAAACAGGATACAGATGCAGGTGTGCTTTTACACTTTCCAAACACTGGCCCAACTTGCAAGGTAAATGTTTAGTACAGTGACTAGTTTTGTTTTGTTCCTAGTATTTTCTATTATGTGGACTGTAAATGTACAATGCACCCTTTTTCTACAGTTTAAGTTAAATTTGAATTTGGACTTGCGTGTAAAGGCGTACCTAAACCACAGTAATGATATTACTTTAGGAACATGTGTAATTTGTCACTTTGTTATTGTGTAGGCACCACAATGCCAGTGATTTAAAAAAAAAAAAAAAAAATCAAACATAAAACTTGGTGTCTAGTTTTATACGCTCTCTGTCTGAAATATACAATTTTTTTTCTTGAATAAGTCATGGTATAGCCTAATTAATCTACACAGACACACATCAGAGAAGCACACAAAATATACTGTAGGATAACTAATCCATAAAAAAAAGAAAAATGATCAATGTTCTAATCCAAAGTTATCAATGTAGCATGGCCAGGTCCTGTTGTAGGTGAGCACCCAAAGTATGTGGAGGATTTCAGAGAATACCATGGAGATTGATATGGCCAAGTCATTTTTTTAAGAGTAGTACATTAAGAAACAGAGGGGTGTTTCAGTCTGTATTGCGCATTATTTGACTTAGACCTTTTTGTAGCACAGTTGTTTTCTTCATACACATTTTGTATAACACCCCCCCCCCCTTTTTATTTATTTATTTATTTATTTTCAGGATATCTTGATACAAAACTCCTTCTCTACAGCAGTTACGGCAAAGTGTAATATTTCTTAATACTTCTCATTTTAAGGTTTAACTTAAGTGTTATATTACAGGACATGACTGAATGATGTATGCAGAAGGGTACAAAGCTTTCAGTATTTTCAGCTTTTTTGTTTATGATGAATTGGTTATATTCTATCAGTTATTGTTTAAGGCTTACTTTGTATTCATAAATGTATTGTGTACCGGCTGCGGATATGTGTTATGTAATTTTAAATGAAGTTGCGAATTTCTTCATTTATTTGTGAGTAAAAATAAAGTCTGTCAAAGTCTTGGTTGAAAAGTTACAATGGAGATTATTTTAATATGGTAGAGAATTAAGGTTAGGGTAAATTACATTTAATAGAGAAAAGTAAGGTACTGCATGCAGGCAATTACAAATGTGCATTAAAAATATCATGTGGGAGATACTGAAATTGAAGGAATCTATGAAAAAGACCTAGGAGTTGATGTTGACTCAGAAATGTATTCATCTAGACAATGTGGGGAAGCTATAAAAACAAGATGCTCGGATATATTATGAAAAGTGTTGAATTTCAATCAAGGGGAGTAGTGTTTAAACTTTACAATGCATTAGTAAGACCTCTTCTTGAATATTGTGTTCAGTTCTGGTCACCTCGCTACAAAACATATATTTCTGCTCTAAAAACAGGGTGCAAAGAAGAGCGACCAGAATTATTCTGGGTTTAAAAGGCATGTCATTTATAGACGGGCTAAAAGAATTTAATCTATTCATCTTGAACAAAGACGATTAAGTGGTGACCTGATTCAAGCATTCAAAATTCTAAAAGGTATTGACAATGTTGAACCAAGGGACTTTGAAAAAAGTGAACAAGGACCAGGGGTCACAAATGGAGATTAGATAAAAGGGCATTCAGAACAGAAAACAGGAAGCAGTTTTTTACACAGAGAATTGTGAGGGTCTGGAACCAACTCCCCAGTAATGTTGTTGAAGCTGACACTCTGTGATCCTTCAAGAAGCTGCTTATTGAGATTCTAGGATCAATAAGCTACTAACAACCAAACAAGCAAGATGGACCGAATGGCCTTCTCTCGTTTGTAAACTTTAAGTTCTTAACTATGCCCCTCCAAACACGGAGAAGACACAAGTCAACAAGCAAAACCCCCTCCCTATAACTCCCCCCCCCCCCCCCCCCATTGGGATTATTATACTCCCCCCCCCCCCCCCCCCCCCCATGACATAATTTTTTGCTTTTATCCAACCAGAAGAAAACAAGTTTCTTTGTTACAGTTATACAAATCTCTTCTCAGCCCTTTTGATGTATCTGGCCCTGTCCAGAATCCCTAATGGGGCTAGGTTTTATGACCCTGTGGAAGGGTGGTGGGTAATTCACTGACACAGGAGACAGACAGGTGGATTTGGCAACACCGCACAGGTGCCCAGTTTTATTTTCGGGGTGCTGTTTTTCAGTTTATCCCACAGATGGCGCTGTGGGTTCGTGGTCTGATTTGCCAACGATGGTAAACGGCACCACGGGCATACCAAGCGATGGTACACAATACCAGCGCCTTGCAGGTGCTCAAAGAAATAACAACGAAAACAGAAGGCAAAAATAACAAGGGACAAAATAACACAATAACAAAACTACAAATAAAAGGTGCTGCACTCTGCAGCGATATCCTACGTCCACGCTGCCGGCTGCCTAGCCTGCTCTGTTATATTTTTAAGGGGTCTGCCCAAGGGTTCCCCGCTCTCACTGCCTCACTGTAACACTTCTGTGTCTTTTTCTCTCCCGGCTGGTTCTCGGTCCGCGACCAGTGTTTCCGCACTCTCAGCGAGTCTATAAGGGCAGACCTGAGGAAACAGCAGAGCGTTATTTTATAGGACCAACAATCACCCAAGACTCGCCTCTCAGCCATGCAGAGAGGGGGAAAGTCCACACACCCACTTTCCCACCTCCCTGTGTCACTGCCATCACTCACAGGCGGTTGTTGGGCGACTGCCGCCCTCTTCCTGCAGCCCGTGAACACGCCAGCAGAGTCAGCACAGATGCTACAGACCCCCTCATAATACAACTGTATTTTCTATTCAAAATCTGTTTATATCTAGCTAACTGTTTGGGAAGATGTTTATCAATAGGTTTGTAGCTCTGATACAAAACAGAGGTCTCCCCAAAAGGCAAACATCTTTCATGTTAGGGCTGGATGTCGAAGGATTTGTTTTTACAACACTGTGTTGGTCAGTCTCTTGTTCTAAAGACAAAAACCAGGATACAATGAGCTTTCCAGGCTCTAACCAGAATTCAGGAGACTAAAAGATGTCAATAGATCCCTGGTCTCATTAGAAATGTAACCAGAACCTATGCTCAGTTTGTGAGTTGTAGTCTAAGACCTAACAATTCATTTATCTTTAAATAAAATGTTCCAACAATACTGTTTTGCTGAGAACTTCACCCCTTATTTTTGTGGTCCTGCCTTTCAAACGCCTATTTAATACAGAGAATCGTGAGGGTCTGGAATCCCCAGTAATGTTGTTGAAGCTGACACCCTGGGATCCTTCAAGAAGCTGCTTGATGAGATTCTGGGTTCAATAAGCAACTAACAACCAAACGAGCAAGATGGGCCGAATGGACTCCTCGCGTTTGTAAACTTTCTTATCTTCTTGCGTAATACATGTATTTAGGAAAAGTCATAAACGGACAACTGCATAACTTTCAGACATGCAGAGTAATTTAAATTTGAAAACCTCAAACCTGGCGGTTCTAGTGTTCAAGGCATAGTGTGGACAGGGCCTGTGACAACTGTAAAGGAAGGAATATTTTATTTTATTTATTTGCGACAGAGTGGACCAAGGATGTAAAAGTGAAAGTTTTTATAAAACTAGTTGAAGACACACACATACATTAAACAGTGTATCAGCCAGCTACAAATCAGTGATAGAAAAAAGGGTAAAAGTACCATTTTGTCCCACCCATAATTCAGTTAATTAACATAGTGGATTATTAACCCTTTCAGGAACAAGCATTTTTCAGTGGGATGCTATAAAGTACTTCAGAACCAATACAAACTTTTTGCTTTTTTTTTTTAAGTAATTGTTATGTATTCTACTTAGAGATACATGTATAAAAACATGTTCTTCTATGACCTAAGGGACCTTACAGTGCTTCCTGAAAGTTTTGTTGAAAAATATTAATGTTTGGGCAGATTACATAACGTTGTTTCACCCGAGTGATTTTGCAATGACATAATACACGTTAATTCTCAGGGTCTATAAGCAATAATGGACACTACTCTCAATTTTAATTTTATTTCTCAAAATAAATATTTATGAATAAAATAAGTTAGTCATTTCATTATCAGTAATAAGGAAAAAAACGTACGTTATACATTTAGTTCATGAAATAGTATATGCTTATATCAACTTGTTTATTTATAAATGTAAGAACATATGTTACAACACATGAGACAGAATAAATGTTCTAATATAATTATCAGTCACATGCATCAGATTTACAGTATTTCCCATTTTTTATTTGCTCTAAACAAGTTTGTCGTGTTTTGGTTCTTCTTTTGTCTGTCTGGCTGCTGTAAACTGTCTCTACCCTTTAGACACCAAATACCCCTTTGTGGCAAAGTGGTCTATAGTGCACAGGTGATGCAGTGATTAGAACAACAATTCAACAAAAGTTCAAGTGGTGAAATCGAAGCTTTATTAACCCATTTTGGTCCTATTTATTTGTGCCTGTCAGACACGTCGGGTCTAATTTATTTTCACACGTGCCGTTTAAAAGGTTATTTTTTTTTTCCCCACAGTAAAACAGGTTTCAATCACTGCATATCAACAGGGCATTCAGTACTGCATCACCAGCCCTGCCCCACCCCTTGTTTGCTGCATTTATCACATACCTCGTCATAGTGAATGGTGCCACAGTTGCAATAAAAGACACAATAATCTGGTTAATACATTTCTTTTTTTTCCTTACGTTTATTTAATATATAATTTTACACAACAGTCTGTGACTGGCAAATTGCAGCGACAAAAAAACAGTGGGCTCCATTCTTAAAACTTTGATGCAAACAATTAAAAGGTAGTATTTAGGAATCGGTCGCATTCTTTTGGGAAAAGTCATTATAAATAATACAAAATACTCAGCACTGTAAACCTTTATCACGTTACTATTTACTTCCCACCTCAGCATAATTGTGTGCCATTTAAAATGTTTACAGTATCAAAAACATTAACCTCAAGATAAAACTGTAATTGCTAAATAAAAATGATCCAAAAGAACGCTGTATAACTAAGTCACTTTGCACTTTGACTTGTGTGATTTCCTTAGTTTTTCTATTGCAAGTAGGAAATGTATCAAACACTGAACACGTATTCAACCAGCCCCTCCCGAGTCAGCGCAGGGGTGGTAGCGGTGAGCTGAGCCTTAAAATAATTGGACATTCTAAATTGGAAGTAAATATTAAATTAATTGGTGACCTACTAAATTTAAAAAAAAAAGAAACAATTAAATGAAAAATTTGGGGGTTATCTTTGATCTTGATCTATCATTTGAGAGCCATATTAGGGAAGTTACTAAAGTATATTTTTAGTATTAGACCAATTATTTCCTTATCTGACACCAAAGAGACTAATGCATGCCTTTGTTTCATCAAGAATTGATTACCGTAATGCACTCTTCTCCAGTATCCCAAAACGTGTGGTGTCCTGCCAACAGCTCGCTCAGAATACCGCTGCTCGATTTCTGACTATAACTAGGAAAGATGAACATATTACCCTGCTCTAGCCTCCTTACACTGGCTCCCTCTGCAATAGGTAATTGATATTAAGATTTTACTTTTAACCTATAAAGCCAAGAATGGATCAACACCTAGCTATTTGCAGGAGCTACTGACTGTGTATCTTCCAAACCGCACTCTGAGATCACAGGATGCAGGGCTGCTGATTTATTCCTAGGGTCAACAACAGCAACACGGGAGGCAGGGCTTTTTCTTGTAGAGCTCCTAAACTATGGAATGCCCTGCCTTCGTTTGTCAGGGAAGCTGGGACCATTACATACTGAAAACATACTTTTATAAAATGGCATTTTTATCTTAAATGCACCCCCCCCCCCTAAATAAAATGTCCGCTACAGTGCACTGGGGTTTAAGATCTATCCTCTAAAGCAGTGGTGCGCACACATTTTATATGCTGGCCCTTTTCTTACCATACATTCAGTGCATTTACATGGCCAGTAATATTCCACTAGTATTCGAAATACTGAATAATCTGTATATATATATATATATATATATATATATATATATATATATATATATATATATATATATATATATATGTCATATAAGAATAGTTGGCTCAGAACCATACAAATGACCGTGTTGCAAGACTTCTGACCGTCTGAAGATATGCGTGTTTAAGGATAGTCACCAATCCCAACACTGATAGCACCTATACCGGTGCTGAGGACGGGGCGCTTACTGTGGGGGCATCATTTAACATCTCTTTTGTTTACCTGTACCAGCTGTGGGTTACTCTCTTGAATCTGATGAAACAGATACTCACTGACCAAAGTGTTCTTATGCTGTGGAGTTACTACAGCCTCAGCCACTTCAGTGGCTTCTACTTTCACACACGCACACATTCTGTCAGCTCTGAGGTCAAGAGGGACATGCATTTGCACAGAGCCTCCTTCGGCCGCACGACTGCCTTCAGTCCATTCAACTATTGATACTGGAGACATTAATTGCCCCTGCGTGGACTTAACTGTTTGTTTTGTTTGGGTTTGGGGGAGGGGGTCTGCTTGAGCTGTTTTTCTATCGGGTCCACGGACTCCACTCAGATTGAAATCGAGGGCTGTAGGGGACCATCTTAAACTACATTCAACATGGACCCTTCTCTTTCTATACACTTTTTTTATTAAACTTCCTACTTCACTTGCCAAACCCAGTTTCTTGTAGGTTCTTGCTTTCTTTACACCGGCACACATGCTATTGCTGCAGTCAGTCAGGGGTCGGAGTCTCGCCAATAGATCAGCTCCAATCAACTGAAAGCTGCGCTTGTAATATACACAGGATGGGTAACGTAGCTTCCCAAACTCAAAACTGACCCAACTAATTCCAAGGCTGTACGTTTAGATTTTTACTACTGGCCCCTTGGGCCACTGAGCTAGTGTTTTTACTGGCCTGGATGCAAAATATATAAATATCTTATATTTATATATTTTCTCATGGTGGTTTTTATTTTCAGTATGTTTCTAACTGTGCATGGCAACCAAAGAGAGCCCACGTCTCAAAAGAAAGTGGCTAAATGAAGCCTTTCAATATAAGTTACTTCAGCCGTTAAACATGTATATAGCAAGTGCTAAAAGAAGTATGGTAATCCAAACTTGGGTAACGTTAAGTTAGAAAGGTAATTTAATGTTATGATGAATAAAATGAACAACATGCTAAATGTTAAGCACAACAATGCAGTGACAATAAGAAAATGCAAGATACTTGGAGTTGGAAATGAATTCTCTTTTGGCAAGTGATATTTTCGGAATCATATCGTTCTGAATTAAAATACTTCTGTTGGAAATATAGTACTGTACCAACAAAACCAACTTCAGTACATCCAAATGGAAGCATACTTATTTTAAACCACCGTCCTTTTAGATATGTATTTTTGACATTATCTTTTTTGTGTTCCCTGAAAAATGGACAATGGTTGGAACGGGCCAAAATGAAATAATCAGATAGCCCCCCCCCCCCCCCTTTTTTTTTTTTTTTTTTTGGAGAACAATTTTTTTTAGATCATTTGTGTATGATTATTAAGTGAATTTCATTGTCCAACACTAAATGAAGATCATTTAAAATATCCCTTTTAGTTCAAGCTGTTGTCTCTGCATTGCTAACCCTGTGGTTTTGTCTCCAGGAGTCTGCTGTGTCCCCTTGTAGTCCTTTCAGTGGTGCCCTGCAATGGCACTCCCGAGATGTGGCTTCCTGTCCCAGTACACCCAGCACCACCTACTTGTTTTCCTCCTTACGTTCTTTAGGTAAATGTATTGCATTTGTATTTATAGGGCATTCCTCCTGTGTGATCACAAGGCTCTGTCACACTAAACTTATTTTTCTCCCAACAGAACAGACATCCGTTGTTTTCTATGCAATTGGGAACTGATCATCTAATTGAATGTAGTTTTTAAGAAACAATTGGTTTTCTGGCTTTATTCACTTCCTGTGTAACTGTTAATAGAACCTAACTGCACGTACAGTAGGTTCATATTATCTGCTTGCTGTAGTGCGGTCCTATTACCTGTAACACAGGGAATTAACTGATAGTGTTACATGGCAGGAAAAAATACAGCGTTCCCTCTAAGGCTAAAGTGAGCACATTTTTCGCAATAACTGGCAACAATCTTCGCACTCTGTTTACTGTCAAGTTATTATCATAAATGTCAACCTCAATCGAGACTCCAGCCTCTCAAGATAAACCTATTATTTTGAGACCATTTTTACAAAGCATAAACATAAGCATATTTGTGTCTGTCTTGCAGCTGATTGTCTGAGTTCCCTCAGTAAAAAATGCAAGTCACATTAGTGCAGAGCTCGCTCGGGCACCAGCGAATCTACTGGTACGGGGGGGCGAAGCAGGCGTCTCTGCCTCTATAGAGAGTGCTGCTCATGAACTTTACAGTTTTTAACTCATTGTATAATTGAATACTAAAATCAGTGAAGCACAATCTCTCTAAGTTATTTAGAAGTATAAATACTCCATTAAACATACATAAAAATCACATGGTTTTTTTTTTATTTCCTTTTTTAAAAAAAGGACCGTTTCAGAATTTGAAACTGGTGAAAATGCAATCAACACATTAGTTAAAAATACACATTTGTGTATAGTACTTGAAGAAATACCATGTCCATTATTATTTTTTTGCGAGTTTATTCATCATGTGACTTCACTCCATGTCTCTGCCAAAACTCAACATGGCAGCTGCACAAACGATGAAAAAAAAGAGCAATGTTTCAGTAAGACAGAGCTAAAATTATCAATAGCACAATAGTATTCTTAGTTTTGCTGTAATTCGCGTGATTATGTACGAGTCAGTACCATTAACTATCATAATGCCAGTCATAAACCCGTAGAGGATAAGAAAGCAAATAAGATGGTGTGACAAAGTGCCCGCCCCTGTGTATATTATCTGTTATATGTTGCATGTGGTGTGTTAAATGTTGGTGTATAGTCATTGGTACACGGAATATAAACGGGTCTGTGTAACACGAGTGTTTTAAATGTATATTTGTATTTAGGCACGAGGATTGCACAGCACTTCACGTGCAAGTAAAAAGTAATAATATGTGAGCACGGGGAATTGCACTTTATTAATTCACGTGCAGTTGTACCGAGACTCCAATTGAATGATTGATTAGCAATCGAGTCTTGGTACAGCTGCATTAAAGCAGCATGTTTTCACCCACTCGCGGTTGGGTGTTCGGTGAGTGGAGAACGGGATTGGAGACGGAGGTAAAGATAAAAAGCATAGTTAAAGTTAAAAAGAATAGTTAAAGTATCTGCTCATCGTGTTTGTCTGTCTAGTCTGTTTTGTTTGTCTTTTTTGTTTTGGCGACGTGTGCTGTGTCCTGTGTTTGTTTGTTTGTACAACCTTTTTATTTTCTGTTCTGTTTATTAAATGCTGAGCGAAAACATTCAATAGGATGAGTTATACGTTTACATTAAAAGGGGCGCTTTTAAATTACAATCGGGTAATACATAGCAGTGAACCTGTTTTGGAGCAACAAGTCAGTCAACACGCCTTTATCAGTGTTTCATATTTTATCCTGGTTATTATAATGCCAGTAAAATGCTGAACTTAATTTGTGGAGTACTGTGCATGGGATTACTCTCACATGACATTGCTGGACTGTTACTAAACTGTTTCATATTTAGGCTTCGAAGCCAAAGGCTGGGAAGCCTATTGTTAAACTTGGCATATATCATCGGCACCCAAACCCTCATCAAGTTTGCGAAGCAGAAGTTGCTGTGATAAATTTGAATGTCAAAATGGCTGCCACAGATCTTATCAAAACGCGCCCCTAACAACACACTGCTCCTGTTTGAAAACCATGTGTCCAACACACTCCAAACTTGTTAGTTATCGTCCCAGTAACAATTGGATACAAATATGTGAAAATGGCGATGTTTTATAAAACAAGATGGCCGCCACTTATACATTTACATTTGAAATTTAAATCTGCGTCAGTTGACAAACGATTTACTTGACTACTTCACAAGCATCTTCGCTGATACTGTATCAATACAACTGACTTCTAAAAAAACTGTATTGTCCGGAAACAAAAATGGCCGTTTTGACACATTTTTTTAGAAACCTTTCAAAATATTTTTCTTGGAAACCGGTGGAGCGATTGATCTGACACTTGACATATATCATCAGCATCCAAACCTGCATCAAATTTGCGAAGCAGAAGTTCCTACGATAAATTTGAATGTCAAAATGGCTGCCACAAATCTTATTGAAACACGTCCTTAACAGCAAACTGCTGCTATTGGAACACTGTTTGACAACAAACTGCAAACATGGTAGTTGTCTCAGTAACAATGGAATACAAATATGTCAAAATGGTGATGTTTTATAAAACAAGATGACTGCCAGGTGTAAGTTTACGTCTGAAATTTAAAACTGCCTCAGCTGACAAACTATTTACTTGACTAACTCGAAACTTCACAAGGATCATCCTTGACACTGTAGCAATACAACTGACTTGTTGTATTAAACTGTATTGTATAAAACTTACATTTCCAAAAATGGCATTTATGTGTTAAACAAGATGGCCGCCTGATGCTGATTTTAAACTTGGCATATTGAGAACTAAACACGCTTAGATGGGTACTGATACTGGGGCTTGGGAGCCGTAAAACTGTCTGGCAGTTCTAGTTTTTATTGTTATTGTAAATGCCAGCAATAAGCTAAACAGGTCTTTTCAAAACAACTTTTTATTTGTAGACTGAACTACTGTGTTAGTGGAAGACTGTAAATGTATGATTTTTACCTTGTCTGATGAACTCTACACAAAGCGAACCTTCCTGTCTCCATGTCGCTTGGGTCAATAATCCTTATTGACACTATTAGCATGCTCCTCCTCCATAAAATCCAACTCATATCCGCATCAGGTTGTCCAAATTTCTCCTGCGTAGGCTTTGGTAAGGTGCGTTAGGCTTCGTTTTTTGATCGTACAAAAAAAAGTATACAGCTATTTCCTCTTTTTTTCTTGCCTCTTTTTTTTGCCTTTATGCCTTCCATCTGTTCTAAGTGTGGTTCCCCACTTTTCCCCTTGTCTAACACAAATTTATGTTTAAGGTGTGTAGACATGTCTGTTACTCCTACCCTCAAGGAGATTCCTTCCCCTTTGTTGGTGCACCGTTCAGATAAATGTCATTCTACACCCTCTGCAGATAGCCCCAGAGAACAGCTGGGTCCTGGGGAGTCTCCTCCCAGGAAAAGAACGAGAAAGTCAACTCATTCCCGCAGCAGCCGAGAGAGAGAGACGTATCAGTGAAACCAGCTACCGCCATTATGGAAGCTCCAGCAACAAAGGCTCAACCACCCCCTTCTCAGCGACCTATGCCTAAGGATCTTTTCTTTCTCTGGTTAAAAGAATATGAGCAGTCTAAACAAGCTCAACTTTTACAGCCGGTAACTCGTACAATAACAGATACCGTCGCACTAGGAAGTTCACAGGAGCAATATTTTCCAGATGCCCTCACCCTAGGAGAGGATAAGAACATAAGAACGTTTACAAACGCGAGGAGGCCATTCGGCCCATCTTGCTCGTTTTGGTTGTTAGTAGTTTATTGATCCCAGAATCCCATCTAGCAGCTTCTTGAAGGATCCCAGGGTGTCAGCTTCAACAACATTACTGGGGAGTTGATTCCAGACCCTCACGATTCTCTGTGTAAAAAAGCGCCTCCTATTTTCTGTTCTGAATGCCCCTTTTTCTAAACTCCATTTGTGACCCCTGGTCCTTGTTTCTTTTTTAGGCTGAAAAAGTCCCTTGGGTCGACATTGTCAATACCTTTTAGAATTTTGAATGCTTGAATTAGGTCGCCACGTAGTCTTCTTTCTTCAAGAGTGAACAGATTCAGTTCTTTTAGCCTGTCTGCATATGACATGCCTTTTAAGCCCAGAATAATTCTGGTCGCTCTTCTTTGCACCCTTTCTAGAGCAGCAATATCATTTTTGTAGCAAGGTGACCAGAACTGAACACAGTATTCAAGATGAGGTCTTACTAATGCATTGTACAGTTTAAACATTACTTCCCTTGATTTAAATTCAACACTTTTCACAATAATCCAAGCATCTTGTTGGCCTTTTTTATAGCTTCCCCACATTGTTTAGATGAAGACATTTCTGAGTCAACAAAAGATTCCTAGGTCTTTTTCATAGATTCCTTCTTCAATTTCAGTATCACCCATATGATATTTATAGTGCACGTTTTTATTTCCTGCGTGCAGTACCTTACACTTTTCTCTATTAAATGTCATTTGCCTTGTGTCGGCCCATGTGAATCTTGTCTAGATTTTGAATGACCTTTGCTGCTGCAACAGTGTTTGCCACTTCTCCTATTTTTGTGTCGTTTGCAAATTTAACAAGTTTGCTTACTATACCAGAATCTAAATCATTAATGTAGATTAGGAATAGCAGAGGACCTAATACTGATCCCTGTGGTACACCACTGGTTACCACACTCTATTCTGAGGTTTATCCTCTAATCAATAGTCTCTGTTTTCTACATGTTAACCACTCCCTAATAAATGTACGTGTGTTTTCTTGAATCCCACTTGCGTTCAGTTTGAGAATTAATCTTTTGTGTGGGACTTTGTCAAAAGCTTTCTGGAAATCTAAATAAACCATGTCATATACTTTGCAATTATCCATTATCGATGTTGCATCCTCAGCAAAATCGAGCCAATTGGTTAGACACGATCTCCCTTTCTAAGTTTGCATATAATAGAAGTCAGGCTTATTCATCTGTAGTTACCTGGTTCAGTTTTGTTTCCCTTTTTGTGGATCGGTATTACGTTTGCAAGTTTCCAGTCTGTCAGTACAACCCCTGTGTCAAGAGACTGCTGCATGATCTTGGTTTGCGGTTTGTAACTTCTTTCATTTCTTTGAGTACTATTGGGAGGATCTCATCCGGCCCAGGGGATTTGTTTATTTTAAGAGCTCTTAGTCCCTTTAACACTTCTGCCTCGGTTATGCTAAAGTTATTTAAACTGGATAGGAACTGGATGACATGTGGGGCATGTTGTCCGTATCCTCCTTTGTAAAAACTTGTGAAAAGTAATAATTTAATATTTGCTATTTTTTTCATTTTGCCACTTGTTCTCTTGCTGTTGTAATATTGGAAACAGATTTTGGAATTGGTTTTAGCCCCCTTAGCAATGTTCATTTCTATCTCTCTCATGGCCTTTCTAACTTCATTTTTGACTTGCTTTTGCAATTCCGTGTTCTCTTTCTGTGTACTTTGTTTTTGTCCCTTTTTAACACTCTGTAAAGTGCCTTTTTTCGCTGAATATTTTTTTTAATTGATCTATTAAACCATTTTGGCAATTTTAGTTTTACATTTTTAGATTTGTCTACTTTAGGGATGTAATTGTTTTGCGCCTCTAGTACTACATTTTTGAAAAACAGCCATCTTTTTTCTAGGGATGTTTTCTCTGTTTTACGCCTTTCGTTCTCTGACCTCTGTTTTAGTTATTCTGTCATCGTTATTTGAAAAGACTAAATCAAGGCATGCCTCCCCTCTAGTCGGTGCCTTGACAAGTTGCATTAGGAAGCAGTCATTTGTCATTTCCACCATTTCAATTTCGCCCGTCATGCTACCCACCAGGTTTTCCTATTTTATGTGGGGGGAGTTGAAATTCCCCATTAGTATGGCTTCTCCTTTGCTGCATGCATTTCTATTGTCAATGTATAACAGATTATTTTGCTCACCGTCTGAATTTGGCGGTCTATAGCATGCTCCTATTTATTATGCCCTTTGAATTTTTGTCCATTATTCTGACCCATATTGATTCAGCTTTTTTTCCTTTGTCCAGATTTAACACCTGGGCTTCAAGACTGTTTCTTATGTATAGCGCTACCCCTCCACCTTGTCTGTCCTGCCTGTCTTTCCGATACAGTGTATACCCACAAATATTATATTCGTCCCCATCAACCAAGTTTCTGTAACACCTATCACATCATAGTTACTTGTTAGTGCAGTAGCTTCAAGTTCTAATTTTGTTTCTGATACTTTTAGCATTTGGCTGTCTTACCTGAGTTGTTCTCCTTGTCTTGATGCTGTCTTCCTTCTGTTTTTTTGTTGATTTTCTCCCTCCTTCCTTTCTAGTTTAAATTCTTCTGAACCTGCTCAAGGATCTTTTCTCCAAGTAGATTGGGTCCCTTTTTTTTTTTTTTTTTTTTTTTTTTTTAAGTGCAGTCCTTCCCGCCTGTATAGATAGTCCTTATTGTAGAGTATGGTCCAGTGATCAAGATATGTGAACCCTGAATATATGACTCATAGATCCCCCCCCCCCCGAGGATGACGTTTGTGAGTATTCAGACAGCCCCTCTCCTATATACATAGATGCAGATGCCGTGCTGAGAAGGATTTCATCCTCTCTCAAAGTACAAACCCAGAGTAGATAAATTCTACAGGGTACCAATGGACCATAAAAAACACCTTTTCAAACAACCTGGGTTGGATACCATCATGGCTACACCAACTGAAGGTATGTCTTTTAGATTTGTTTCTTTTGGTGGGTCTGATTTAAAAAGAAAAAAAAGGATAATTGAAAAAGGATTACTCTGCTTCCACATGCAGCATGCGGATCAGTAATTATCAGATCCATGCAGCTAAATACCAGCATATGCTTTGGAACCAGCTCTCTACAGTTTTACAATCCCCTACGCCTGAAAGTCTAGACGTTGCCATGCACTTGGCAGAAGGGAAGAACACTGCCAAACTTCAACTGCAAGCTGCATGCGATACCATTGATACAAACGCCAGAGCCATGGCTAATGTCATCTCTGCAAGGCGGTGCATTCAAATGAGGGCATCTTTTCTATTCGCAGACACCCAGACAAGAATATAGGAGTTACCCTTTTTAGAGTGATCTTTTATTTGGCACCAACCTTAAGGATTTCTTGTCTGACATGAAAGAGGCTAGGCAGGCGATTTACATCTACTAAGGGAGAGGTGTTCCATGCAATGGGTTTTTTCAACAGGCAAAGGTCATTTGAAACCAGCCACTTCAACCCTGGTTCAACAGACAGGGCCACGTTCGGCTATGTAGAATGGGACGTGGCTATTATAAAGAGGGAGGTAGACCCTCTACCTCTTCCTGACCTTTTTTTATTAATTTATTTTTTTCAACCTTCAAGCACCTTCCCCACCCCTTCCCCGTCCATTGTCAATGGGAAGAAGGGTGTCCCACATTTTAATCAGCTGGGAAAACATTACATCAGACCCCTGGGTCCTGGGGCTTATTCAACAAGGTTACAGGATTCCGTTCCAGGTTTTACCACCATCAACGGGCATCATCCAGACTTTTAAACTGGTCAAGTCCAAAGGGAATTTGCCTGAAAGAGGAAATGTCAAATATGCTGGATTCCCATGCCAAGAAGAGGTCACCTTATCTTCTCAGACCCAGGGTCATTACTCAAAATACTTCTTGATACAAAAGAACAACGGGGAATTCAGGCCCATTCTAGACCTCAGGAACCTGAACAAGTTCATTCTTTCAGAAAAGTTCAAACTGGTATCTTTATAGTCATTACATTCAAGGCAGTTCAACCAGGAGACTAGTTGATTTACATAGATCTCAAGGATGCCTAATTCCATCTGCCTATACACAAGGAATACAGAAAATATCTCTGATCTCCATCAAAAACCTTCCCTTTGGGATCTCCACAGCCCCCAGGATCTTTACCAAGGTAATGGCAGTGGTGACTGCACATCTTCCAGGCATGGGCATCCAAGTTTATCCATATATAGACGATTGGCTGGTAAGGGCTCCTTCCAGAGAAAAGGCTTTGGAGCACAGGGACGAAGTACTCTGCCTTTTTCAGGACGGGCTTACTGGTCAACACTACAGATTCACAAAAGGTTCAGAAGCATTTAAACTAGAAAGGAAGGGGGGAGAAAAAACAGAATGGAGGCCATATCCAAACAAGGACAACAACTCGGGTAAGACAACCATTAAATGTATTTAACTAAATGCTTAGAAGTATCAGAAACAAAATGTTAAAACTTGAAGCTACTGCACTAACAAGTAACTATGATGTGATAGGTGTTACAGAAACTTGGTTGTCTGAGAGTGATGGGGACGAATATAATATTTGTGGGTATACACTGTATAGGAAAGACAGGCAGGACAGAAGAGGTGGAGGGGTAGTACTATACATAAGAAGCCCAGGTGTTAAACCTGGAGAAAGAAAATAAAGCCGAATCAATATGGGTCAAAATAACAGACAAAAATTCAAAGGGCATAAGAACAGGAGCATGCTATAGACCGCCAGATTCAGATGGTGAGCAAAATAATCTGTTATACAATGACATTAGAAATGTGTGTAGCAAAGGAGAAGCCATACAATGGGGGATTTCAACTTCCCCCACATAAAATGGGAAAAACCGGTGGGGAACACAACGGATAAAATTTAAATGGTTGAAATGACAAATGACTGCTTCCTAACGCAATTTGTCAAGGCACCAACTAGAGGGGGAGGCATGGCTTGATTTAGTCTTTTCAAATAACGAAGATAGAATAACTAAAACAGAGGTCAGAGAACCACTGGCAAACTCAGACCACAACATGGTCTCATTTGAAATGCTTTTTAAAACCCCAAAAGTAATGACTAATGCTAAGGTTTACAATTTTAGAAAAGCAATTATGAAGGTATGAAACAGAGACTAACAGAAGTAGATTGGAGTAAAACAGAGAAAACATCCACAGAAAAAGGATGGCTGTTCTTCAGAAATGTAGTACTAGAGGCGCAAAACAATTACATCCCTAAAGTAGACAAATCTAAATGTAAAACTAAATGGCCAAAATGGTTTAATAGATCAATTTAAAAACAATTAAGCGAAAAAAGGCACTTTACAGAGCGTTACACAGAAAGAGTACACGGAACTGCAAATGCAAGTCAAAAAGGAAGTTAGAAAGGCCAAGCGAGAAATAGAAATGAACATTGCTAAGGGGGCTAAAACCAATTCCAAAATGTTTTTCCAATATTACAACAGCAAGCGAACATTCAAAGAGGAGATTAAATGTTTAAGAGATACAAATGGCAAAATTGTAGATGAAGAAAAACAAATAGCAAATATATGAAATGATTACTTTTCACAAGTTTTTACAAAGGAAGATACTGACAACATGCCCCACATGTCATCCATGTCCTATCCAGTTTTAAATAACTTTAGCATAACTGAGGCAGAAGTGTTAAAGGGACTAGGAGCTCTTAAAATAAACAAATCCCCTGGGCCGGATGAGATCCTCCCAGTAGTACTCAAAGAAATGAAAGAAGTAATTTACAAACCGCTAACCAAGATCATGCAGCAGTCTCTTGACACAGGGGTTGTACCAACAGCCTGGAAAACTGTAAACGTAATACCGATCCACAAAAAGGGAAACAAAACTGAACCAGGTAACTACAGACCAGTAAGCCTGACTTCTATTATATGCAAACTTATGGAAACTATAATAAGATCCAAAATGGAAAATTACCTATATGGTAACAGTATCCTGGGAGATAGTCGACATGGTTTTAGGAAAGGGAGATTGTTTCTAACCTGCTTGATTTTTTTATTTTTTTTGAGGATGCAACATCGATAATGGATAATTGCAAAACATATGACATGGTTTATTTAGATTTCCAGAAAGCTTTTGACAAAGTCCCACATAAAAGATTAATTCTCAAACTGAACGCAGTTGGGATTCAAGGAAACACATGTACATGGATTAGGGAGTGGTTAACATGTAGAAAACAGAAAGTACTGATTAGAGGAAAAACCTCAGAATGGAGTGTGGTAACCAGTGGAGTACCACAGGGATCAGTATTAGGTCCTCTGTGATTCCCTATCAACATTAATGATTTAGATTCTGGTATCTATGAAAAAGACCTAGGAGTTTTTTCAGAAATGTCTTCATCTAGACAATGTGGGGAAGCTATAAATAGGCCAACAAGAAGCTTGGATATATTGTGAAAAGTGTTGAATTGAAATCAAGGGAAGCGATGTTAAAACTGTACAATGCATTAGTAAGGTCTCATTTTGAATTTTGTGTTCAGTTCTCGTCACCTCACTACAAAAAGGATATTGCTGCTCTAGAAAGAGTGCAAAGAAAAGTGACCAGAATTATTCCTGGTTTAAAATGCATGTCATAAGCAGGCAGGCTAAAATAATTTCATCTATTCAGTCTTGAACAAAGAAGCTAATTCAAGCATTCAAAATTCTAAAAGGTATTGACAATGTCGACCCAAGGGACTTTTTCGACCTGAAAAAAGAAACAAGGACCAGGGGAGATTAGGCAAAGGGGCATTCAGAACAGAAAATAGGAGGCACTTTTTTACACAGAGAATCGTGAGGGTTTGGAAACATCTCCCCAGTAATGTTGTTGAAGCTGACAACCTGGGATCCTTCAAGAAGCTGCTTGATGAGATTCTGGGACCAATAAGCTACTAACAACCAAACGAGCAAGAAGGGCCAAATGACCTTCTCTTGTTTGTAAACGTTCTTATGTTCTTAAATCTTCCTGGGAGCACAGTTCAATACAATATCAGGAAGAGTTTACCTCACAGAAGAAAGAGCTGCCACAATCCGACACATGGCGAAACATTTCAAAGTAGGAACCAGAATAACAGGTCATTCCTATCATCAGTTTCTGGGGCATATAGCAGCATCAGTCTTCCTGGTAAGAGACGTGGCGTTACATATGAGACACGCTAAGATGCCTCCTTTCTTTTTGGAATTGAGTTCTCTCAGACCCCCACCGCATCAGGGTCTCCACAGGAGCAGCCACAGAAGCCAGATGGTGGCACCATTCACCACAGGTATGTATGGGGATGCCACTATCTCCAAATCCTCCTACTCTCCGTCTATATTCAGACGCCTCCCTGTTGGGTGGGGAGCTCACCTAGCGGACATTCGGGTCCAAGGTATCTAGCCACATAAATTATTTGGAGCTCTTGGCAATCTCCCTGGCACTAAGTCATTTCACCCCAATATTAAAACAAAAAACAGTACTGATCCTCACAGACAACACCACAGCAGTAAAATACATAAACTATCAGGGAGGCACAGTCGTGGGACCTCTGCACTCTAGCCATGAACATCTGGAACTGGTGCAGAGCACTTGACCTCTCTAAGGGAGTCGTTTTTAACAGGACTCGACAATAGTGTAGTAGACCTACTCAGCAGGGTAAGGGAACCCCACGAATGGAGGTTCAGGCCAGGTATACTAGAGGGGGTAGTCAACGAACTAGGTCACCCAAAAATAGAACTGTTTGCAACAGCAGAAAATGCCCAGCTACCACGCTTTTACTACTGGTTTCACCAGGAGACAGCAATAGCAGTAGACAGTCTGTCCATCTCATGGGCAAACGACCTGATGTACGCTTTCCCACCCTTACCTCTAACACCAGAGGTGCTCAGGACGGTGCGAAGAGACAAAGCCAGTCTCATACTAGTATCCCCCTACTGGCCCAAGAGGTATTGGTTCTCGGAGATTCTACACAAGACCCATCCGCCTTCCACAAAACCCCGATCTGTTGTCTAAAAACGGGGAAATTACTTCACCACAGTCCAGCACTTTTTCAAATTGCTGCTTTGAGATTGAAAGGCAACAATTGAAGGATCGGGGGCTATCGGAGCATGTGGTAAATATTTTATTCTCTTCAAGGAAACCTTCCACTTTTCAAGCCTTCTCAGGTAAATGGAGGAAGTTTGTCTCCTGGTTCAAATCAAAATCCTTGCACCACTCAAACATTACCCTCACTGACTTTCTATCTTACCTCAGTCTCTGTTAAAGTACAGTGCCGTGAAAAAGAATTTTCGCCCCGTCTGATTTTCTGCATTTTTTACTTTGAATTTGGTCAGATCTTTTTGTGGGTTGTAAGAGAAAAAAATGACACCAAAGTTTGGTGCTTCTTTCATTTGTTGTGTGCAAGGTAATCAAACATGCAATCTTCAGGTGTGCAAAAGTTATTGCCCCCCCCCCTTAGTTAACTCAACCCAATTAAAAGGATAATTAGGGTCAGCTGTTTGAATACTTTGGTTAACAATGAGGCCTGATTTGGGCCAGCCCTGCCCAGTATAAATCTGACTAACTTTGGCCCTTACCATCAGAGTGAAGTTGTCAGCCACAGGTTCTAGAGGCAAGTCATGCCACAATCAAACGAAATTCCTGAAGACCTCCGGGGAAAAAAAGTTGTTGATGTCTTTCAGTCTGAAAAGGGTTACAAAGACATATCTAAGGCTCTGGGGGTCCACCAAACCTCAGTAAGAGCCTGCCACAAAGACGGCCGGAGTGGGTGGTGTCAGACCAGAAACAGGAAAATAAACAGAGAGAGAGATGGATTTTGGTGGAGCTGAGCGAATGCTTTCGCTCAGCATTTAATAAATAAACAGAACAGAAAATAAACGGTGGTTACAAACAAAAACACAGAAAACACGGCACATTCGCCAAAATAAACAGACATAAACAAAAATGGACTAACACTACATAAAACACGGTGAGTAGATATTTTAAATACGATTATTCTTACAAGTATTACCTCCGTCTCCTATTCCGTTCTCCACTCACCGAACACCCAACCGCGAGTGGGTGAAAACATGCTGCTTTTATGCAGCTGTACCAAGACTCGATTGCTAATCAATCATTCAATTGGAGTCTTGGTACAACTGCACGTGAATTAATAAAGTGCAATTCCCTGTGCTCATATATTACTTTTTACTTGCACATGAAGTGCTGTGCAATCCTCATGCCTAAATATAAATATACATTTTTAAACACACGTGAAACACAGACCCGTTTATATCCCGTGTACCACTGCCTATACACCAACATTAAACACACAACACGCAACATATAACAGATAATACACACAGGGGCGGGCATTTTGTCACAGAGCCATATTGTCCAAATGGAGAAAGTTTGGGACAGTATTGAATCTTCCCAGGAGTGGCCATCCTGCCAAAATCTATAAGAACAAGGTGTAAAATCGTCAGGAAGTCACTAAGAACCCTAGAACAACATCCAAAGATCTGCAGGCCTCTCTCACCTCGGCTAAGATCAGTGTTCATGACTCCACCATCAGAAAGACACTGGGCAAAAATGGGATTCATGGCAGAGTAGCAAGGCGGAAACCACTGCTCACTAAGAAGAACATGAATGCTCATCTCAAGTTTGCCAAAAAGCACCTGGATGATCCTCAAGTGTTCTGGAACAATGTTCTATGGACAAAAAGTGAGTCAAAAGTGGAACTTTTTGGCCAACATGGGTCCCGTTATGTCTCGGAAACCAAACGCTGCATTCCACAGTAAGAAGCTCATACCATCAGTCAAGTATAGTGGTAGTACTGTCATGATTTAGGAATGCTTTGCTGCAGCAGGACCTGGACGACTTCCCATCATTGAAGGAACCATGAATTCTGCTCTGTATTAGAGACTTCTACAGGAGAATGTCCGTCCGTGAGCTGAAGCTGAAGAGCAGCTGGGTCATGCAGCAAGGTAACGATCCGAAATCCACAAGCAAGTCTACATCGGAATGGTTGAAGAACAAGAAATTTAAAGTTTTGGATTGGCCTAGTCAAAGTCCAGACCTAAACCCCATTGAGATGTTATGGTAGGACCTGAAACAAGCAGGTTATGCTTGAAAACCCACAAATGTCACTGAGCTGAAGCAGTTCTGCATGAAGGAGTGGGCCAAAATTCCTCCACGGCGCTGTGAGAGACTGATCAACAACTACAGGAAGCTTTTGGTTGCAGTTATTGCTGCTAAAGGTGGCGTAACCAGTTATTGAGTCTAAGGGGGTGATTACTTTTTCACACGGGGGCATTGGGTGTTGCATAACTTTTTTTAATAAATAAATGAAATAAGTATTAAAATGTTTATTAACAACAAACAGAAAACGAAAGTAAAATAAAGGCGGTCATGTGACATTACCAGCGATGGTAACGCACAGAGGACAAATACAGCAAACTGTACAAAAAGTGCAAAATAAAACACAATACCCCAAACTATAACTCAAAAGGTGCCGTGAAAACAGCAGGCCTTGCAGCAGAGAGCCCCGAGCAATCTCCCGCGATGTTTTTAAACCGACGGACACTCGGTCGAGACCCGCCCACGTGCTGATTGAGGACCAGCACAGCCAATCACTTGCTGCCCTTCCCTCAACCAAGCATAGCAGGCAGCAAGTCTCAATCGAGCACCCGTCTGTAAACAATAATACAATCAAACTAATCAAGTCCCAAAACGTCACAAAATAAACCCATTCCCACATATAAACCACACCAACACTAATTTACCACTGTGCAGGGCAATCGCACTGCCACATCATCATTACAATGTTTGCATGACATTAAATACCCTTCTGTATAGATGGTCCACCTCCTCTTTCTCTGACACTTAACAAATGGTCAAGGTACAGCACATTATTCTGTTAATTTAGTGTGTGTGTGTGTGTGTGTAGTCTAGTGTGACAACCTCTGAACTCAGTGCATTCTTCACACTCCTGGAGAAAAAAGGTCCATAAATCTGCCCCTTTGATCCTAGTGGCATTATCTCTTTCGATCTCTCTGAGAACCTCTGGGTCCAACACCAGTCCCTGGGAGCCTTTTAGCCCCTTTATGCTTTGCATTCCAAGTCTTACAGCCTGGCCCCTTCTGGTCCACAGCATTGTTATCTTTTTAGCTTGCAGTCAATGTTGGGCAAGAAACTTGTAGACACAAGGTCTCTATCAATTGTAAGCAGTACATGCAATTTGAACCAAACAGTCTGCTATCTGCAATATTAGTCTCTTTTCAGAAAAAAACACCAGTATAGCTCTGCCAGTCCACATGTGTAGCAAACTGATAATCAATTATCGATCCATGTTTTCCAACACTTGTTTTGGAATATTGTTTCAAAATTGTCTAATACGACAAAAATATATTAAAAGGGTTAATGCGTGGCCGAAGGTTTCTCACTGATAATTTACCCTTTCTCAGTCAAGGCTTGGGCAAACGCTGACTACGTAGTGAAATCAATCGATGACAACATGTTTGCCACAAATTGCTTTAACATATGCAGAACATCCTAGACTACAATAAAAAGGCAGATAGGAAAATGCAGTAAATACAATAAATATATATTTTTTGTGTAAATAAATGCAACAAAAAAAAGTAAAAACTATCAAAACATAGACTAAAAGACAATGAATAAAAAGACAATTTAATAAATATGCTAGACTATAAAATGAAATGTGCAAAGATAAACAGCTGAACATTGTGCAGCTACTGTATTACGTTGTAAGCATTTAAAAACATTAAACAGTAAATGATGCATTTTAGGAATGGAACACAGTCACTTTCTCTGGGTTATCCATGAGTGCTACACATTAAATGAAACTGTCTAGAAAAAGTATTTGATGCATGCAAACATTTTTACGTTTAAGCCTTATTTCTTATTGTTTTTTTGTTTCCTGCACTTTTTTTCTTTTTCCAGCTATGCCCTGCTCCATGCTTCTCGAAAGACTTTCAGTAATGTAAAGGTCAGCATAACAGCCCAGTGGACACCCTCCATTCAGAATTCCAGTCTCCCCATCCTGGCTCCTGGGCAGGTATGTTATCTGCCATACTAGGGCAGCTTCATATTCTAATATGATATGAATACAGGCCCTTATAAAGAGAGAAAAGGCAGCTAAGTTTTTTTTTTTTTTGTGGCATTCAGGATCCTGATTTTTCTTTTTTTAAATATGAGTAGCTGTTATTAACTTCATATTAACTTTTTTGTGCTAAAGATGTCAAAGCAGACGCCCTTCAAACTCTCATCAATGTTACTGTCATTATCTAATACATATACATTAGAAAACTTGTGTCGCAAATTTTCAATCACGTCATACATGGTGATTTTAATGTGGTAAACTTTCTAAATTTTCCAGTTTCAGGTATGGGTGTGTATTGCTGTTATATACATTACTGTCTGGGAAGTGTGCTTAATCAGCAGAATAAATCAGTTCATTACAACACCTTGTAACATCACAAAGAAACAAATATCCTCATCTTATTCTCTGAAGCTAGCTGGCGTCCATTTCTTACTTCCAGCTGTGCTGTCTATGGATGGGCTGGTCTGTGAAGCACATTTCTTAGGGACTGCTGCCACCTGCCAGTGAAAAACAAAACTGCAGACTTTAGTAACATATAAGTCTGCTTATTTATTCAAAGACGTGTTAACCTGTTACCCCCAGCCCCCAACAGAAAAGTCTTACTCAGTACCACACTGGAGGTAGATAGTCAGTCAGAAAAAATACACATTCTATAGTCATTTTTTCAACTTGTAGCACATGAAAACAGACAAGTTTTTTTTCATTGCTTTCCCCAACATGTCTACTACACTGGGTAAAAATTTGAGTCATACACCAGTTTCTTGAGCAAGTTCTGAAAGGGATGTTACCTTCTGGCACCTCACATGCTATACATTGCACACATGAATAAGATTTTGTAATCCACTTTTATTTTTTGTCCAATATTTCATTCCAGTGGTGGCCTTTTTGGAGAGCTTTGGCATGCCCAAAATGTATCCATGATGAGTATGCATGACAAATACTCTCAATTATTATGCCACAACTGTCAGGCACATTTGCTGTCACATAACTGTGTTTGTGAAGGAGAATGTTGCTACTGAGACTTTCTTGTAACTTGAATTTTCAGTACCTGATGTATTTTTGTTACTCACTTGCTTGAAAGTATGTAAATATCGAGAAGCAAAATAATGAGATTTTTTTTCAAAATAAACTGTTTATATCAAATCAGATATTTTCCTTTTCAAATAATGAATAAAACTGAACAAAAACCTAATAACACGAACTATACAAAATAAACAAATTAACTATTTACATCCCTAAAGTGCTCAATGTTATAATTATTAATAATAATAATAATAATAATAATAATAATAATAGAGGATCCAATCCATCTTCAAATGCTGCTTCAGACATTGAATCAGCTCTCTCCAACCCAGAAAGTTGATCATTTTCAACGTCATTTTCACTCCTATCCATCTCTTCCAAAACATCTAAAAGACTGAATCGACTTTGTTTGGGATGCTTTGGAAGACTGCTTGACATTTAGTTCTATTTACAAATTTTACGATTTTAAAAACGATCAGAAAACGGTAAGAAACCTTAGTCCGCAGTATGTAACGCTGCATTCTCCTTGTAATACAGGTGGTGTGTTTATTTGCGCAGATTGATTACTCTTCAATGGATTAGGCTACAACCAAAGTCAAGATATTGCTCAAGGTCTGCTATTCCTAATTTACATTAATGATTTAGATTCTGGTATAGTAAGCAAATTTGTTAAATTCACACACGACACAAAAATAGGAGGAGTGGCAAACACCATTGCAGCAGCAAAGGTTATTCAAAATGATCTAGACAAGATTCAGAACTGGGCAGACACATGGCAAATGACATATAATAGAGAAAAGTGTAAATAAATAAAATAAATCACATTATCTTCCAAAGTATAAACAGCACAGGTACGGTTCAGGGCTTGAGTTCAAGGTAATCCCTTTCAGATTTGATAAAAGTCTTACTCAGTACTGCACACAGGAAATAAAAATGTGCATTATAAATATCATATGGGAGATACTGAAATTAAAGAAGGACTCTATAAAAACGACCTAGGAGTTTTTGTTGACTCAGAAATGTCTTCATCTGGACAATGTGGGGAAGCTATAAAAAAGGCCAACAAGATGCTCAGATACATTGTGAAAAGTGTTGAATTTAAATCAAGGGAAGTAATGTTAAAACTGTACAATGCATTAGTAAGACCTCATCTTGAATATTGTGTTCAGTTCTGGTCATGTCGCTACAAAAAGGTGCTGCTCTAGAAAGAGTGCAAAGAAGAGCGACCAGAATTATTCTGTGTTTTAAAAGGCATGTAGTATGCAGACAGGCTAAAATAGTTGAATCAATTCAGTCTTGAACAAAGAAGACTACACGGTGACCTAATTCAAGTATTCAAAATTCTAAAAGGTATTGACAATGTCGACCCAAGGGACTTTTTCAACCTGAAAAAAGAAACAAGGACGGGGTCACAAATGGAGATTAGTCAAAGGGGCATTCAGAACAGAAAATAGGAGGCACCTTTTTACACAGAGAATCGTGAGGGTCTGGAATCAACTCCCCAGTAATGTTGTTGAAGCTGACACCCTGGGATCCTTCAAGAAGCTGCTTGATGAGATTCTGGGATCAGTAAGCATTAACAACCACATGAGCAAGATGGGCTGAATGGCCTCCTCTTGTTTGTAAACTTTCTTATGTTCTTATGTATGATTGGACAGCTTGTGACCTCCCCTACAATGTAATCAGGAAGATTTCACCAACAACAGGTAGTTGTAAGGCCAGAGCAGCAAAACAAGAAGCTAGTCAATCAGAGTTGTTTTTGAACCTTGAGGTACTAGACACATTGCGAAGGGGATATCTCAGCGGTGAAATGGCGATTTTGGAATTTTTTTTCTCTATTTGACGGTAGGAAAACAACGTTTTTGATATTGTCAGCTTTTTTTGATCTTTTGCTCTTGTAATAATATTACAGATGATTTGGTATGTAATGTATATTTGCAGTACCATGTTCTGCCCGCGGGACAGGGTGGCATAAGAGGCTAAACTTTGCAGATGCGCATATAACCCCCTGCACGCTATTCTCACAGCAGTGACAAATTCATTGCACACCATGTGGAAATGATGGGATAAGCTTCTGGGTGGTTAAGGTCCCTAATCGGCCTCTCTCTTCCGGTGCTAATGTGAAGTATCGCTGCACCTGATCATGACACCAAGTGACACGACCATGACTCCGAGACAATTTACATCCTCTACGAATGTGCTTAAGGGTAGCCATTGATAAACACAAAGGACATGAGGGTTCTCCCCTACCCACATACAGGTTCTGCCGTGATGGAAGAGCATCATATGTGGACCTGATTTAGGAAGCTGATCCTCCTCTGTTCCATGGTCCACAAGTCTCGCCAGCCAAACTTGCGCTGTTCCACATTGTCCCATCTCATCTCACTGCTTAGCCTGGGACACCACCTTGACACGCCTCATCCTCTCTTACTTTCAGCTGGAGCTGCTTTGAGCCATCTCGGGGGAGCCAAACTGAAACCAAAGCCTCTTCCCTGTTGTACTTGCCCCATGATATCACTGATACGAAGGGCAGCCTATACATCTTCCACCATGTATACCATCTTCCCTTTACCATAGAGTGCTACTCGGCAATCCATCATGGAACTCCCAGCAATTTCCTAATATATGAACTAGTCAAGGCTTCCAATCTCTCTACTGTTGACAGAAACCTCATACACAGTAAGCGGCCACAGTAATCTTGGAAAACGACCAGATTGAAAGCACCAGACTTTAAGATTTCACCTTTCTAATTTGGACTGTGTCCTTTTAAATCCCCATTGTACCATCTACCAAGACTCTTTAGTGGGTCCTGTCACTGTAGGAATGACCTCGCCATCAATATAGAACACCTTATCCACTACTCCTCACCTTGGCGGGCTCAAACTGCATACGTGCCTGTAACAGGTTAGAGCTGTATGGGTACATATTCACAGCTTGCTGACAGGCAGGAGATTGAGATGGAAGTTGAGTCAGATATGCCCTGCAGGCAAACAGGATTTATTAACATACAGACAGAATAGCTCGCATGATGTTTATCGTGTTGGCTTTGGCTTTGCAGCAGCCTGCTGTGAATAAAAAGCTTTGCCTTCGTACCTACAAGACACTTGTACAGACTTAGTAGGGACACCTTCCTCACATTCTAATTTTCCCAGATGCGCCCATTTTACTAAGTGACCCTTTCACAACTCATGCATTCAATCCACTTAATATCTTTTGGGTTTACATTTAAATGAGAGATACACCTACAGAATCATTGCATTCAAACAAGATTCTACAGTGTTTAGCCAAATGACTGCATGCCGGACAAAGTCTGAGCCCAGTCACTGATGACTTGCTTTGGCACATATTACATGCACAATTAACAAGAGGATTATGTTTTAATTTGTGTCAGGGTTACTTCTGCACCATGTACAATAGTTCTGGATCTGTACACATTGTTACTATACACTTCTTTCTGCTCACATGGAGACACTTAAGAAGGGATGCCATTCATCCAGAATACAGTAGGGGTCCAAAACTTACTGTTTTTCATATCAGCAGGCACCTAACTTGTAGTTTGTTTATCATCGTTAGTGGGCAAACTCAATACAACTGAATCTGAATCAGTTGATAAACCATGAGCCTTAGCTACTGAGATTCTCCATACAAAAGGATTCAATGTTTTACTGACCAGCCTAGCTGATTCAGCATTATTTGCGACAATGCCCAAAACCCACTCTTCATGTGTGGGGCTCCTACCCTTGCACAGTGCCCATCTGATGTTATCTGCTAGTTTGCCAAGTAACTGATTGGCACAGGGTGCTGTTGTAGTAATGGTGGTCATATCATCCACGTATGCTCTAAGTGGTGGCAGCCGCATGGAAGAAGCCAGCTGTTCTCTTTCTACTAATTTCAAGGGCCTAATCATGAGTTCCATTGTCATGGTGAAGGCCAGTGGAGAAATGGTGCAATCTGTCTTGATTCTGACTTCGCGAAACTGCCAAGTAGTGGTAAACTCCGGAGTTGAAAAACAGAAGTGCAAGTCCCAGCAGTAGGCTTTCACTGAACCTGTTATAGTACTGGTACGCTGAAGAACTCAAATGCAGCACAAAGAACCTTATGTGGCACTGCATTGGCTAGATTCAGGAATGTTACATGGTGTGCCTTCTCCGTTTTTGAAGACTGAATATGTTGCCAAATCACTGTCGTGCTCTAAACGTCCCGGAAAGCCTGGGATACCAGCTTTCTGTATGGAGATGTCAATTATGTGGTTCTTCAATAGATAAGCTGACAACACAGGGCTCCTGTTTTTTTGGGGTTAGACACCATTGGCGTCTGTAACACAAAAAATGCTGCCTCTCCCTTTTTAAAAAGCACGTGTCTATTTATGAACGCAATGTCAGCCTCTCAAAAAACAAACAAAAAAAAAATAAAAAAAAACACTAACAAATGCTTGTCTGTGCAGAGAGGTGCTGTGCTAACACCAGCAGAATGTGGGAACCCCAGCTTCACCCAACAGTTGTGATCAGCTTTCCCTCTAAGGCTAGAATGCACACATTTTTCGCAGTAACTGGCAACAGCCTTCGCACTCTGTTTACTAACTTTCGCAATATTATCATAAATATCAGCCTCAATCGAGACTCCAGTCACTCGAGGTAAACCTATTATTTTGAGACCATTCTTACAAAGCATTAACATAAGCGTATTTGTGTTCTTGTAGCTGATTCTCTGATTTCCCTCTGTAAAAGTGCACGTCATATAGTGCAGAGCTCGCTTGGGCACCAGCAAATCTACTGGTACAGGGTGGGCGAGGCGTCTGGCGATTGTGACTTTATAGAGAGTGCTGCTCATGAACTTTACAGTTATTAACTCATTGTATAATTGAATACTAAAATCAGTGATGCGCAATTACTCTTTATTATTTAGAAGTATAAATACTCCGGTAAACATAAATAAAAATCACAATACTCACACTTTGGCGGTTTTTGTTTTATTTCCCTTTTAAAAAATGACCATTTCAGAAATCATCTTGCGCGTTTTGAAACTGGTAGAAATGTAATCGACACAATGAAGTGTATAGTAAATGAAGAATGCCATGTCCATTTTTTTTTCTTTTTTAAAGTTTATTCATCATGTGACTTCACTCCATGTCTCTGCTGAAACTCAACATGGCGGCTGCACCAACAAAGAAAAAAAAGCAATGTTTCAGTTAGACAGAGCTAAACTCTATGATGATGGTGCGATAGTATCCTTAAAGTTTTGCTGTAATTCACTTGATCATATATGAGTAAATACTGTTATATATCATAATGCCAGTTGTAAAACATAGAGAATAAGAAAGCAAATAAGACGGCAACAATGGCAAAGTACTGCATTTTTCTATGCTTTAAAAATAAGACCTAAGGTACTGTGCTCAAGGCAGAGCTTTCCCTCAGTAAGTAAGCTAAATTACCTTGTGTAGTTTAAGTTACCGTTGTTTGAGCTTTTGTGGTGTTGTAGGATGACCTCATAAATCATGTGACGAAGTTAAGACTCGCTATACATCAACAGAAGAGCAACTTCATACCGTCTCGGTCCACAGTAATGACTCTGTGAGCATGCTTGCCTTGCTGTCAGAAGACAGGATTTGGTCATTGGAAGTCACACTCTCCCAATTCGGAGAGCATGCTCTTCTACAGGTCAGAATATTTAAAAGCTTGTTGGGACTGATGGCAGCCGCCTCGAGCATCCTCCCTCAAGGGCTGTTGAGAATGCTCCCTCTTCAGTCCTGGGTAAATACGCACAAGGTGCATCTGGTCCACGATCAATACTGGCAGGTGCAAGTGTCCAGACAATGCCGGAAGACACTGGAGTGGTGGCTCCGTTCCGGAAATTTGTGCCTTGGATCTCCCCTCGGCTCCCATTATAGAAGGGAAGTTGTCACTACGGACGCCTCCAGCCTGGCTGGGGAGCGGTCTGGAATGGGAGGGACATTGGGAGCATGCGCATATAAATACCCAAGAGCTGCAAGCAGTAGCCCTGGCGTTTATCTCATTTTCTCCAGCAGTTAGTGCACAAACATATGCTGGACAACTCTACAGTTGTAGCCTACATAAACCACCAAAGCGGCCTGCACTTGCTGGGCCTTCACCACCCAGCGCACAGACTCCTGTCCTGGACGCACAGAAACTTGTGTTCCATCAGGGCGGTTCACCTCCCCGGTGTGGACAACAAAGCAGTAGACCTCCTGTCCAGAGAAGCTCTAGACAGCTCAGAATGGAGACTGCACCCTCAGGTGGTGAAACAGATTTGGGAAAGGTTTTGTACTGCATAAGTCAACCTCTTCTCCACAGCCGAGTCCACTCATTGCCCACTATGGTTCTCTATGGAGAGAGAGGGGGCCCCCTGAGAGTAGATGCGCTGGCTCAACCCTGGCCTCAAGGACCTCCTGAGTCAAGCGGAGGGGTTATTATGGCACCCGAACTCAGCCCAGCTCCAACTCTGTCTGGCTGTTGAACGGAGCTGTCTATCCAGACGAGGTTTGCCAGATGCAGTGGTAAAGACACTACAATCTGCTAGGGCGCTGAGCACTAGAGCCCTGTATTCATATAAATGGAAAGTTTTCCAAGACTGGTGCCTTGCTGAGGGTCATGATCTGGTGACCTGCCCTATTGAGACAATACTAACCTTCTTACAACACCTGTTTGATGCAGGAAAATCTGCGTCCACTCTGAAGGTATACCTGGTAGCAATATCTGTGTGCCTCGATAAAGTTGACTCGGTGTTCCCTGGAGCACACTTCCTGGCGTTGCAGTTTTTTTAAAGGCGCTCAGAGGCTTCGTCCTCCTATGAAAAGCATGGTCCCTAAGTGGGATCTGGAACTGGTACTACGGGTCCTTATGGGTTCTCTATTTGAGCCCATGGCGTTAGCAGAGCTGCACCCTGTTTCCTTGAAGGTGGCATTTTTATTAGCCATTAAGTCTGCCAGACGAGTAAGTAAGCTTCATGCGCTGTCCACTGATGACGCATGTATGGCTTTCACTGGAAATGACTCGCGGGTAACATTAAGAACAAACCCAGCCTTTTTGCCAAAGGTCGTGTCATCATTCCATATTAACCAACCAGTGGTTTTGTAAACTTTCAGACCTCCTCCGCACGAGTCAGAGGAGGACAGTAGACAGCACACGCTTTGCCCGGTCCGTGCTCTGCGCTGTTACCTGGATAGGACAGCATCCTGGAGACAGTCCAACCAGCTGTTTGTCTGTTATGGGTCCTGCTCTATAGGTCAGGTCCTATCGAAGCAACAGATGCTAATATGTGGCAGATGCTGTTACCGTGGCGTATGAACAGATGGACTCCCCGGGGGACTACAGCACATTCTACCAGGGGCCAAGCGACTTTGTGGGCTCTCTTTCATGGTACCTGCTTGGATGAGCTTTGCAATGTTGCTACATGGGCAGGTAGTCAGACTGCCTTGATGTTCTCTGGGCTCTTGGGTGTTGCAGGCGGCATGCCCTTAGGCATCATGAGGGCTATGAGGCTATTGCCTTGAGTCTGTACTGTCGTTAATCTGGCGCTACGACAACTTTTGGTACAGGTTCTCATTCGGTAATGGTTGTCATCCACTTGAAAGGGAAGGTTAGGTTATTACCGTAACCCTGGTTCCCTGAAAAGAATGACAACCATTACCCTTCGAGGTCGTGTCCCCAGCTGACCCCCGATTTTGAAAGAAAATGGCGATATGCTACTGTGAGGACGACCATCTTCAACAGGAGATGGGTGGGAGGGGCTTCCTCCTCACAGCAGAACCCTGATAGGGCAGCTTTTTTATATATGCTCAGTGATTGACAGTCAGAGAGGGCTCTTCCCATTCAGTAATGGTTGTCATTCTTTTCAGGGAACCAGGGTTATGGTAATAATGTAACGTTTTCCTTCTTTAATGCCGGCAATGGCAATGAGCCAAGTGATGTCTATAAACGTAATGACAGGTTTGAAGTGTCTTCAGGTGCTTTACTTACTATTACAGCAATAAGCAATCTGATTGGAAAAATAAATGAATAATTGTGGTAATATTTATTAAATGTACTTCTATTAACTACCAAAAATTGTATTTATGTTCAAATGCCATATTTAATTATTAATACGTTGATAAAAAGTGGGAATAAATGGAATAGTGGTATAAAGCAATTTTATGCAGGCCACCAGTTAAGCATGCAGTATATATCTATGATAACTACTGACAGGGCTGCATAGAATCAGAGAATGATTCAAAATCAGAGGCAGAACCAAAATAAATGTCTTGTTTAAATTTAAAGTAAATTGTAACATTGTTGAGATACTTGTGTTGGAATTGTTTCAAAATTGTATAATACAACAAAAATATATTATAAGTGTTAATACTTGGCCGAAGGTTGGTCGCTGACAATTTACTCTTTCTCAGTCAAAACGGCAAGTTTCTCAACATCTAAAAAGCTTAGAGGGAACTCTGGTTGTGAGCAAACATGTGTGAGTACTGTTGTGTAAAATGATTGCTTAAAGTGAACAGTTGCATTGAAGAAATGTAGAACAAGAACAGCGAAAAAGTAAAATAAAAATCTACTAAGGTTTGTGTGTTGCACACGTGCCATTAATAAAAAACACAACACAGAAAAGGTTAACATGATTATTTTAATGAGCTATGATGCAGCAAAAAGCTCAACAGAAACAAAAAAAGTAACGTGAAAAGGTTACTGCATTAAGCTGAAAAAACTTCCTTTCTGAACTCCAATAGACCAGTGTTATCTTTTGCCAGTCACGTGCCTAAATAAAGTTTTCATTCAACACAAACAGATTTTCTTTTTTAGTCTGTTGCATCTTCTTTACAATTATACCAGATATAACAGATTTGGTTACATTGTTTACCATTCAGGAGTTTAAGGTTGTTTAATTATGCAGCAAATTCCCTAGTTAGATGATGAGCTGGTAATACCTCTGTAGCCAAATCGGGCACAATAATTTAAGACATTACCATAATAAAATACAATATTGTAGCAGAGTTTTGTACTAAAGCAGGGTCGGCTGTTGCAAGGAAAACCAGTTTCTTTCTCAAACTGACCATTTTAAGAAAGGTGCAAGTGAATACATGTCCATACTTGGGGCTGTAATTGGGAAGTGTACTGCTGAGGAAAAAAAAAAAAACATTTAGGGAATTAAAAATGAAATGTACTGCTGCTTACTTGATTGCAATAAAAACATTTTAAAAAATCACAAAATATGCTTGCTGTGGTGTATTTAACTTTGTAAATAGCCGAATGACACTGCAATTTAAACTTAATTTTACTGAAAAATAAATGTTAACTTGTAATCATAAGAGCTGCTATGGGGGGTGCAGATTGTGGGGAAAAGGTCACCCAAGTCAGATATCTCTCATTCACCAGTTACACTTCACTGAGACCACAGATAGATACATACATACATAAATACATACATACTATTACCACGCGATACTATGAAACACCCACATAGTACTGAAGGCTACATTTGTTTCTGGAATTGTTTTTCTTAACATATTGGCAACCCTTATTCTGCGCTACAAGTTGAAATTAATGTAGTGCGCAGGCCCAAAAGGAGTGCAATAAACAAATCTGTCGACACACATCAAACTACTGCAAAGTAATGCATAATGCTTCTTTCAACTAACTGGACAGTCTTGCATATGTAAACCATATAAGCTCTCATAAACAGGTCAGATTCCTTTAGATGCAATGTGTTTTATTTTTGTTCTATTAGTTACCAAATCAGCTGCAAATTACCAGTTTCTTGTACTTGCATAATACATACAAAAGGTGGCCCTACAACCCTTCGACAGTTTCCAGAAATAACACATTGTAGTTTGATTTTTGTGTTGAACTTTAATTAATCATTTGTCATAGATTTTTTTTTTTTTTTTTCATCATAAGGGATCTGAACTGGGGGGTCATGAAGACCTGTGTCTGTGTTACATGCTCTCAGATCAGGACTTCACTAAGCATGGGAGCTGCCATTTCCTATTTTACACAAATAGAGGTGTGGTCACCAATTCCATGCGCAACACTTGCAAAATATAAAAAATATGACTATGCTGAGTTTATTGCAGTCATCAGCAACATAGATTAACCACTCCGCAGAATGAGGCAACAAACAAGTGAGTACAGACCTTAAGTTACTGTTTAGTATCACTTTAGTATCTTAGCAAGTTGTTGCATTTTAACCATTTGCAGTCCATTTATTCAGCATCCAGTCCAATTTATTTTCACACAAGCTGTTCATTTTACAAGCGCTGTTTTAAAACATATTTTTTCATAGTAAAACAGGTTTAAAACACATTGCATGGCAGTACTGCATCTCCAGCCAACCACTACTCCTTGTTCGCTGTATTTTTCACATACCTCTTTATAGCGGTGCATACTGATAAATGCTCTCCTGATCACTTGTTTTATCACCAAACTCTTCAATAATGCAATTCAAGTCATTGTTATATTACTATAACATCTCAAAAAGCAGCTATTTCCTTTGTTTGTGTCCATCTTATCTCCGTGGTGCAGCTGCTAGCTCTATTGCTCACACCCGGAGAAAAAGCGACTAGGGACCTGTCTTTTTGATGATGTCGGATAGAGTCCGACATTGGACTGGAAAGGACAAATTGTTATGTCGGACCTGGTCTGACATAGGACTGCAAAGGGTTAAGAAGTTGAATATGGTAGCAACCAACTTGCTCCTGAAGTGGCACCCAGCAATTGGATTTGGTGACCAATTTTTTTGCCGTAGGAGCCATTGGCTTCTTAGGCAAAAAGTTTGGCTGGAGCCCTGAGCCTTCGTTCCACAATGTTGAAGAATATGGTATCTTCCATATTTAACAGTGAAATTGGACGATGCTGATAGATTCTTTTTTTGGGGGTGTGGCAGGCTGGCGAGTGGATAGAGGCCCAGAGACGGTCTGTAGTTCAAAAAAATAATTATTTTATTATAAATACACAAAAATAAAAGGGCACAAGGGCCAAAACAAAGCAATTTAAACACAAAAAGAAAGACAAAAAGCAAAACTAACAAAAATAACAATTTCCAGGCTGGGCAATGCCTTCACTGGATTTATCAAAATTCAAAAACCACCAACCTGCTTCCTCAGCTCCCTCCTCCCATATGAGAAGCAGAGGCCTCCTTGTATGTCAGGTGGCTGGGCACTGATTGATTGTTAATTAACCTAATCAACCCCAGCCACCTGAATATAATAAACCCAGGCAGGTAGGGGAAATTAACCCCATCCCTGCCAATTTAAAAAGGGCAGAGCTTTGCTCTGCCACAGGGGGGGATAAAGACCACTTCTGAACTAAACCATGATTTGGGGAATAGCTGTTTACCCATCGCTACCTTCATCAACCTCTGCCAGATTCTCATGTAAACTCACCATTGGGCCCAGTCGATGGTAAAGCTACTTTCTTCCACAGGAGCAGTCTTAATAGGGGGTGAAAAACCAGAGGGAACTGACATAGGTTCACCTCTTCTTGAATCAATGTGTGTCTCTTCAAGATATCTACAACTTGGGCTTAGTTGCAGTAATTATACTATTGCTCTTTTTTTGCTTTAGTAGGTACTCTGCTTTGTGCAGACTTTAAAATTGTATTTTAAATTGTCAGCTTTAGAGGACAGATCTCAAACCTGTGCAGAGCAGACAGCTTGAAACAGACTTTAAAATTGTAAGTGTAAGAAATTTTCTTGTGCATCCACTGTTTGGGCACAGGATCTGTCACATATACATTTTCTACCCCTGAGAGTAGCAGAGTGTTAGGGTTAGGTGTATGGTTCTGGGTTACCCCAGAGATAATAGAGGGAAGGTTGTGTCGCCCATTTCGCCACTAAACACTCCATTTCAATAGTTGCATAGTTTTTCTTTCCGGGGAGAAGCTTCCTGCTTCAATACGAGGTGTTCTTCACCCCTGTATATATGTGACAGTACTGCCCCAAGCCAATCTCTGAGGCATCTATAAGATAAATGGTTGTTCAAAATCAAACACATTTTTTTAATATATTGTCTGTTAAACCCGCTTTTCTCCATGACTCTAACACAGCCACAACCTTTCCAATGTGCCTTTCCCAGTCGGTACTGAAGATTACCACATCATCTAAATATGCAGCGGCAAAACTGCTCATGCGGCCTGAGTCCCTGGTTCATTAACCTTTGAAATGTGGCTGATGCCCCAGTAACCCAAATGGTAGTAAAATTATATAGCCCTTCCGGTATTGAAGGCCAACAGTCTTATGAAATTAGCTTTGCCAGATTTCTCTGCATGGGCTAAGTGTCAAATTTGGACACCTGGTGACAGTCAATGCAGAATCGTACAGTTCCGTCCGGTTTCGGTACCATTACCACCCGGCTACACCATTCACTATTTGATTCCTCAATTATTCTGTTTCAGCATTTCTTGACTTCTGCCATATCGACCCTTTCCGATTCTGGAACCCTGTAAGGGTTTTTGTCAACTCTTACCATAGGAGGAGTTATGATTTTTTGTTCAATTTAAATTGGTTCTATCTGGTACCTCTGAAAACACATAACATATTTATTTATATTTATTAATGACCTAACTGCCTCTTTCTGTTCATTTGTCAAATTTTCACCAATTTTTAGCTGTAACTCACTTAAACTAGCCTTCATTTTAGGTGCCAAATCCATGACCACCTCCTGTGCTGTTGCTACAAGTGTATCCCTTTCTTTCCATGGTTTCAACAGGTTAATATGGTAAATTTGATTGGACTTTTTTACCTGGCTAATTTACTTCATTGATTTGCTCTACTACTTGGTAGGGGCCTTGCTATTTAGCTAAAAATGTATGTACTTGTGGAACAAACAACATTGGAAGAGACAGACCAAAATCCCTGCAAAACAAATTCACAGAGCTAGGAAGGAAATTAAAGAGAAGACCAGAACTCTGGTATTTTCTGGTATACTACCGGCACCTTGCAAAGGACCATATGGTCAGCTGGAAATAATTATTCTAAACGCATGGCTGAAGACGTGGTGCGCAGAGAAGGCTCCACCTATCTTGATCATTGGACCACATTCTACAATGAGGACTATCTGTATAGACAGGACAGACTGCACTTAAATAAAAAGGGAACCAGTCTACTTGGAGAGAAGATCCTCGAGCAGGTTCAGAAGCATTTAAACTAGAAAGGAAGGGGGGAGAAAGCAACAACAAAAACAGAAGGGAGACCGCATCAAAACAAGGACAACAACTCAGGTAAGACAACCATTAAATGTATTTATCTAAATGCTAGAAGTATCAGAAACAAAATTTTAGAACTTGAAGCTACTGCACTAACAGGTAGCTATGATGTGATAGGTGTTACAGAAACTTGGTTGTCTGAGAGTGATGGGGATGAATATAATTGTGGGTATACACTGTATAGGAAAGACAGGCAGGACAGAAGAGGTGGAGGGGTAGCGCTATACATGAGAAACAGTTTTGAAGCCCAGGTGTTAAACCTGGACAAAGAAAATAAAGCCGAATCAATATGGGTCAGAATAACGGACAAAAATTCAAAGGGCATAATAATAGGAGCATGCTATAGACCACCAGATTCAGACGGTGAGCAAAATAATCTGTTATACAATGACATTAGAAATGCGTGTAGCAAAGGAGAAGCCATACTAATGGGGGATTTCAACTTCCCCCATATAAAATGGGAAAACCCGATGGGTAGCACGAAGGATGAAATTGAAATGGTGGCAATGACAAATGACTGCTTCCTAACACAATTTGCAAGGCACCAACTAGAGGGGAGGCATGTCTTGATTTAGTCTTTTCAAATAACGAAGACAGAATAACTAAAACAGAGGTCAGAGAACCACTAGCAAACTGTGAAAACTTTGAATTGCTTTTTAAAACCCCAAAAGTAATGACTAAAGCTAAGGTTTACAGTTTTAATAAAGCAAACTATGAAGGTATGAAACAGAGACTAACAGAAGTAGATTGGAGTAAAATAGAGAAAACATCCACAGATAAAGGATGGCTGTTCTTCAGAAATGTAGTACTAGAGGCACAAAACAATTACATCCCTAAAGTAGACAAATCTAAATGTAAAACTAAATTGCCAAAATGGTTTAATAGATCAATTAAAAAAAATATTCAGCGAAAAAAGGCACTTTACAGAGCGTTAAAAAGGGACCAAAAAGAAACCACACAGAAAGAGTACACGAAACTGCAAACGCAAGTCAAAAAGGAAGTTAGAAAGGCCAAGAGAGAAATAAAAATGAACATTGCTAAGGGGGCTAAAACCAATTCCAAAATGTTTTTCCAATATTACAACAGCAAGAGAACATTCAAAGAGGAGGTTAAATGTCTAAGAGATACAAATGGCAAAATCGTAGATGAAGAAAAAAATAGCAAATATGTTAAATGATTACTTTTCACAAGTTTTTACAAAGGAGGATATGAACAACATGCCCCACATGTCATCCAGTTCCTATCCAGTTTTAAATAATTTAGCATAACCGAGGCAGAAGTACTAAAGGGACTACTCTTAAAATCAACAAATCCCCTGGGCCAGATGAGATCCTCCCAATAGTACTCAAAGAAATGAAAGAAGTAATTTACAAACCGCTAACTAAGATCATGCAACAGTCTCTTGACACAGGGGTGGTACCGACAGACTGGAAAATTGCAAACGTAATACATATCCACACAAAGGGAAACAAAACTGAACCAGGTAACTACAGACCAGTAAGCCAGACTTCTATTATATGCAAACTTATGGAAACTATAATAAGATCCAAAATGGAAAAGTACCTATATGGTAACAGGGTGCTGGGAGACAGTCAACATTGTTTTAGGAAAGGGAGATCGTGTCTAACTAACTTGCTTGATTTTTTTGAGGATGCAACTTCGGTAATGGTTTATTTAGATTTCCAGAAAGCTTTTGACAAAGTCCCACACACAAGATTGATTCTCAAACTGAACACAGTTGGGATTCAAGGAAACACATGTACATGGATTAGGGAGTGGTTAACATGTAGTACACAGAAAGTACTGATTAGAGGAGAAACCTCAGAATGGAGTGTGGTAACCAGTGGAGTACCACAGGGATCAGTATTAGGTCCTCTGCTATTCCTAATCTACATTAATGATTTAGATTCTGGTATAGTAAGCAAACTTGTTAAATTTGCAGACGACACAAAAATAGGAGGAGTGGCAAACACTGTTGCAGCAGTAAAGGCCATTTGAAATGATCTAGACAAGATTCAGAACTGGGCAGACACATGGCAAATGACATTTAATAGAGAAAAGTGTAAGGTACTGCACGCAGGAAATAAAAATGTGCATTACAAATATCATATGGGAGATACTGAAATTGGAGAAGGTATTTATGAAAAAGACCTAGGAGTTTTTGTTGACTCAGAAATGTCTTCATCTAGACAATGTGGGGAAGCTATAAAAAAGGCCAACAAGATGCTCGGCTACATTGCGAAAAGTGTTCAATTTAAATCAAGGGAAGTAATGTTAAAACTGTACAATGCACTAGTAAGACCTCATCTTGAATATTGTGTTCAGTTCCGGTCACCTCGCTATAAAAAAGATATTGCTGCTCTAGAAAGAGTGCAAAGAAGAGCGACCAGAATTATTCAGGGTTTAAAAGGCATGTCTTATGCAGACAGGTTAAAAGAATTGAATCTGTTCAGTCTTGAACAAAGAAGACTATGCGGCGACCTAATTCAAGCATTCAAAATTCTAAAAGGTATTGACAATGTCGACCCAAGGGCTTTTTCAGCCTGAAAAAAGAAACAAGGACCAGGGGTCACAAATGGAGATTATACAAAGGGGCATTCAGAACAGAAATAGGAGGCACTTTTTTACACAGAGAATCGTGAGGGTTTGGAATCAACTCCCCATAGTGTTGTTGAAGCTGACACCCTGGGATCCTTCAAGAAGCTGCTTGATGAGATTCTGGGATCAATAAGCTACTAACAACCAAACGAGCAAGATGGGCCGAATGGCCTCCTCTCGTTTGTAAACTTTCCTATGTTCTTATGTTCTTAACAATAACCTTGTCCCCACTGCAAACTGTCTTTTCCAGGCCCCTTAATTGTGATTTTATTTTGTCTCTCTTGTGCTTTAACCAAGTTTTCTGAAACCAGGGCACTGATGTGGGTTATTTTATATCACATTGTCTCCCTTAGTTGCTTTCTCCCTTACTATATCGAGAATACCTCTTCGTTGTCTACCATATAATAACTCAAAAAGTGAAATCCCTGTTGAAGGCTGGGGAACCTCTCTAAGAGCAAACATCAAGTATGACAGAAGATTATCCCAATCTCATAACTTTAACATGTTTTTGAAATCTCTCAACAAGACCACCTGTTCGTAGTTTTAATCTTTTTTTTTATGTGCCATAATTTGCACAGTTCCTTCATTATTGCGGACATGAATGGGGTACCTTGAACCGTAATTATCTCTTTTGGAATCCCTACCCCCGCAAAGACCTGCACCAACACCTGCGGTATAATTCTAGTATTAGCATTTCTTAATGGAATAACTTCCGGGTATCTCGTAGCATTATCTAGAATCACTAGAATATACTGAAAACCTGGTTTTGGATTTTTCAAGCAGTCTGACCAATTCCATCACTATTACTGGCAATGGAATTAGCGAAACCTGTTTGTTTCTGACCTGACACCAATTGACCCTTCCGGCAGTGAGCCAGTTGCAGGACGGCCCAGGTACTAACAACTGTTCCAGCTATCCACATCCACCATTTTGGTCACTCTATACAGTATATCTTTATCCACAATAAAATGCGGCACATTTAAACTGTCCAGATTTTGCCAATAATCCCCTCCAGTGTCTGTCACCTGATTAAATGCATACTGTAAATTCCGGTCATAAGCTGCTTTTTTTTTTTTTTTTTTTTTTTTTTTTTTTTTAAATCTAAGGGTTTCATCCCACTCTTTATCCAGACTATCCTCTGGCTCTAAAAGTGGTTCTACCACATCACTGGACTGGGAGGACCTATCTTGTGGCTCTGCACTTTTCTCAGTCCACTTTCCCCTGGGAAGCCTTTGTGGTTGAGCATGGGACCTCCTGATTTTGGCTACTTGGTTTTCGGACTCCTCTAACACTTCAGGTTCAAAGGGAAGCAGGTCTGCCTATGTCTCTGCCTGTATACTAGAGGACCCCAGCAATATCTCACCAGAAATAAGTACCTCTCCACCCTGCAATAACTTGTCAAAATCTTCACAGTCCTGACCTACAATTACTCTGTACGGCAACCTGGGAAAAATGCCCATTTTAATTTTAAACTCTTGTACACTTAGTTTTACTGTGACCAGAGTAGCTGGGTAAGTTTTTATGTGAATACAAACTCTACAGACTTCAGGCTGGTTCAGAAGCTCAAAGTTTCCCAATACATTCATCTGACACTACACCACGAATCAAGAAAAGCTACCATATTTTTACCCTCTATTTCCACAGGTATTGCATATTCTTTGATGGCCGGTGCAGTAAATACATTTCTGACTGTATTAACCATATGACATTTGAATTTCCTTGTTATTAGGACAATCCCTTGCAATATGACCTGAGTCATATCAATTGAAACAATGTATTTTCCCAGTATGGAACCTTTTTTTTTAACTGTACCATCATTGTACTGTGTACTTTCCCCACCCCAAGGTCCCTTCACGGTCTTAGACCACTCTTCAGAACCCCCTTGCCCAAATTCAGTGTTACCGGTACCTCCAGTGTTCTGGGATTTCAGGTTCAGGGCATGCCAGGTCCTGCTTGTCGTTGTAGGGGAAGTGGTTCTGACATTGCCTTGAATGACCCATTTCCTCAAGACAAGCTTCTCAAAAAATGGTCCAGGAGCTGAACTGTTGATTTCTGGTTTTAACCATCATCAGAATAAATTAATTAAATCAAACAACTGCAACCTCGGTGCTTTGCCTTCTGTACACTTCCAGGTATAGAAGTGTTGTGCTGTAGCCGTGGGAGTGACACCCACCCGGGCCAATGTTCCGAACTTGAGCAAAGTGTAGTCGGCCAAACAAACAAATACTTGTTTGTTATAGGTGTATAACAGTTGTGTATTTGTACACTAGCACAATTAAAAATTGTTAATATTCTTAGTTATTTAATTTACCTCCTTGCTCCCGTTCTCTACTACTAGAAACTCTCAACTCTGAGGGCAGACAGCTGCAGGGTTTTATACAATTGATCGTCTCCCGATTTAGCAACAATTAATCAGTTAACTCGGGAGATGGTCACCTTTGTACGAGGTCTTTATGAATGGGGATTTTTACCGGCTTTTCGCCGGTATCACACAAAAAATAATAATATTGGACGGCTTTAGTCCGTCCGCGCACACACACACATATCTCTATCTAGCTAGCTATTGTGCCTATAGAGTATAAGTCTACACCCCCTTCCAAAATGTTCACCTTTTGTTGCCTTATAGTCTGGAATTAAAATGCATAAAATTGTTTTTTTTTTTTCATTTATCTCCACATCCTACCCCACAACTTCCAAGTGAAAAAAAATATGCTAGAAATTTAGAAAGTAGAGAAAGTATAAAATTAATTACAAATAAAAACTGAAATAGCTTGGTTGGATAAGTGTCCACCTCCCTTGTAATAGCAATCCTAAATTAGCTACGGTGTAACTAATCGTCTTCAAAATCACACATCAAGTTAAGTGGCCTCCACCTGTGTTAAATTGTAGTGATTCACATGATTTCAGGATAAATTTAGCAGTTCCTGTAAGTTCCCTCTGCTGGGTAGTGCATTTAAAAGCAAAGACACAACCATAAGCACCAAGGCGCTTTCAAAGGAACTCCGGGACAAAGTTGTTGAAAGGCACGGATCATGGGATGGGTATAAAAAAACATCAAAGGCCTTGGAGCACGGTCAAGACAATTATTAAGATAATGGAAGGTGTATGGCACCACCAAGACCCTGCCTAGATCAGGTGCTCCAAATTGGATGACCGAGCAAGGACACTGATCAGAGAGGCTACAAAGAGGCAACTTTGCAAGAGCTACAGGCTTTTATGGCCAAGACTGGTCAAAGTGTGCATGTGACAACAATATCACAAGCGCTCCATAAATCTGGCCTTTATGGTAGGGTGGCAGGAAGGAAGCCATTACCAAGAAAGCCCACATTGAATCCCATTTGAAGTATGCAAAAAAACATTCAGGAGATTCTGTAGGCAAAAAGTTTTGTGGTTTGACGAAACTAAAATGGAACTTTTTGGTGCATCACCCAAAGAACACCATCCCTACTGGGAAGCATGGTGGTGGCAGCATCATGTTATGGGGATGTATCTCATCGACAGGGACTGGGGCACTTGTCAGGATAGAAGGGAAAGTGAATGGAGCAAAGTAGAGAGGTCCTTGAGGAAAACCTGCTGCCCTCTGCAAGAAAGCTGAAACTGGGATGGAAGTTCATCTTCAGCATGACAACGACCCAAAGCACACAGCCAAAGCTACACTGGAGTGGCTTAGGAACAAAAAGATTAATGTCCTTGAGTGGCCCAGTCAGAGCCCTGATCTAAATTCAATCAAACATTTGTGGCATGACTTGAAGATCGCTGTCCATCAACGCTCACAAGGAACTTGACAGCACTTGAACAGTTTTGTAAAGAAGAATGGTCATACATTGCCAAATCTAGGTGTGCAAAGTTGGTAGACACCTATCCCAACAGACTCACAGTGTAATTGCTGCCAAAGGTGCTTCCACCAAGAATTAACTCAGGGGGGTGGAGACTTAACCAATTTTGATCTTTCAGTTTTGTATTTTTAATATATAATTTTTTCCTCAATAAAAACTTTTTCCCCCTTAACAGTGTGGAGTATGGTGTGTAGATAAATGGGGAAAAAAATCCTTATTTAAATGCCTGAAATTGAGGCACTGACACAACAAAATGTGAAAAAAGTTCACGGGGGTGTAGTCTTTCTATAGGCACTGTATATAATACAAATAATACTGGTTTTCGCAGTCATATTAACATATAAATCATAATACAAGAACAAAGGGACGGGACTCTCCGCCACAGGTGTTCTCTTAGGGGAAGTGTTCCTATACATGAAGACGACTATTTCTTTGTTGTTTACCCCTTCACTCTTTGACTTAGTTTCTCTCTCTCTCTCTCTCTCTGATTTTCTCCCATAAGTCCATCAACCACACATTTCCACCATTTTTGCTTTTGATGGTCAACCAATTATTCAATTAATGCACATCATTATCCAATTAGACAATTTAAGAGGCTTTCACCAACATGGCCTCCTAGTACCTTCACATTTAGCAAGATAGAAAGCATCTTCTTAACCCTGAAGCCTCCAGATTCCAGTTAGGAATGTACACTCCATCACAACAGTAATAAGAACTTTTTTTGTTGTTGTATTTGTCAATTGTAGGTATGGAATGAGAACCAGTTATTTCCAAGCCCACAGGAAGCCACTCTCTTTTTGGGAGCCCTGGACACCATCTTCCTCTTTTCTTATGCTGTGGTGAGTAACGATATGGCACTATGAGATCAAATGATGCAGGGCTGCTGGTTATTGTTAGGGTCACTAAAGCAACACGGGAGTTAGGGCTTTCTCTTATAGAGCTTTGGAGTTCTGCCTTTGTTTGTCAGGGAATCTGGGACCGTTAGTTTAAGCCTATACTAAAAACACACATTTATAAAATGGCTTTCTTATCTTAATGGGTTTTAATGTAACTTTAAAATTGCTGCTTTTGTATTTTAAATGGTCTAACTGTGGCAGTTGTGTGTGTGACATACTATAGAAATGTATTGTGGTCTGTTCTTTTTTCTGCTATGTACTGTACTGTGCTTTGTGATAATTTTATATAAATAGTGCTATATACACTGACCAAAAATATAAATGCAACATCAACAATTTCAACGATTTTACTGAGTTACAGTTCATATAAGGAAATCAGTCGATTGAAATTAATTCATTAGGCCCTAATTTATGGATTTCACATGACTGGTCACAGATACCTTAAAAAAAAAAAAAGGGGGCATGGATCAGAAAACCAGTCAGTATCTGGTGTAACCACCATTTGCCTCATGTAGCGCGACACATCTCCTTCACGTAGAGTTGATCAGGCTGTTGATTGTGGCCTGTGGAAGGTTGTCCCACTCCTCTTCAATGGCTGTGCGAAGTTGCTGGATATTGGCGGGAACTGTAACACGCTGTTGTACACGTCAATCCAGAGCATCCCAAACATGCTCAATTGGTGACATGTCTGATGAGTATGCAGGCCATGGAAGAACTGTGACATTTTCAGCTTCCAGGAATTGTGTACAGATCCTTGTGACATGGGGCCATGCATTATCCTGCTGAAACATGAGGTGATGGCGGCAGATGAATGGCACGACAATGGGCCTCAGGATCTTGTCACGGTATCTCTGTGAATTCAAATTGCCATCGCTAAAATGCAGTTGTATTCGTTGTCCGTTGCTTATGCCTGCCCATAGCATAACCCCACCACCACCATGGGGCACTCTGTTCACAACGTTGACATCAGCAAACTGCTCGCCCACACGACGCCATACACACTGTCTGCCATCTGCCTGGTACAGTTGAAACCGGGATTCATCCATGAAGAGCACACTTCTCGAGCGTGCCAGTGGCCATCGAAGGTGAGCATTTGCCCACTGAAGTCGGTTATGACGCCGAACTGCAGTCAGGTCAAGACCCTGGTGAGGACGACGAGCACACATTGATGAGTTTCCCTGAGATGGTTTCTGACAGTTTGTGCAGAAATTCTTCGGTTGTGCAAACCCACAGTTTCATCAGCTGTCCGGGTGGCTGGTCTCAGACGATCCCACAGGTGAAGAAGCCGGATGTGGAGGTCCTGGGCTGGAGTGGTTACACGTTGTCTGCGGTTGTGAGGCCGGTTGGACGTACTGCCTATTTCTCCAAAATGACGTTGGAAGCGGCTTATGGTAGAGAAATGAACATTAAATTCTCTGGCAACAGCTCTGGTGGACATTCCTGCAGTCAGATGCCAATTGCACGCTCCCTCAAAACTTGAGACATCTGTGGCATTGTGTTGTATGACAAAACTGCACATTTTAGAGTGACCTTTTATTGTCCCCAGCACAAGGTGCACCTGTGTAATGATCATGCTGTTTAATCAGCTTCTTGATATGCCACACCTGTCAGGTGGATGGATTATCTTGGCAAAGGAAAAATGCTCACTAAGAAGGATATAAACAAATTTGTGTACAAAATTTGAGAGAAATAAGCTTTTTGTGCTTATGGAAAATTTCTGGGATCTTTTATTTCGGCTCATGAAACATGGGACCAAAACTTTACATGTGGCGTTTATGTTTTCGTTCAGTGTAAATGCAGTAAATAAACACAATATAAATAAATCCAGCAGAGTGGTTCCAAGCTGTGCTGGTGTTATGGCTTGCATGCTCTGGTTGGAACACTTGTTCACCAGTAAGCTCCCTCCTATTCTTGCCATTTTATAAACAATGCTATACTATTGTTCAAAACCACCATTTACATAAAGCAGTAATCTTGTAAACTCTGCTACATGTTACTAGGTATGTACAGTATAAATCTTCTTTTTCCTTGTTTTGTAACTTATACTTGGGATGAACTGTGTGGTATTTTTCTGTGTGCTCTTGCTCACCTCCTCTTCCCCACCCCTGTGCTGGTTTGCAGTGTCAAGGCTGTCTTGTTTCCCATTCCACCAGGGCTTGTTCATCAGTGGCATTATTGGAGACCGGCTTAATCTGCGATATGTTCTCTCCTGCGGGTTATGCTGTTCTGCAGTTGTGGTGAGCATAGGACTTCATATTGCTAATTAATTCACATTAAGCTTATTTTCCTACCCAGCTGCTAATGCAAGTGTGATTTAAACTTTAGCACAAGTTAAGAGTGTTAGAATCTGGGGTTATATGCAGGCATCTGCTTGTCTATAAAGTTCAGTCCTCTATATTATCACAATAGTCACTTTATTCTATTGGCCAAAGCTAGTACTGTGAATCTGTGCAGGATAATATGGATGTTGTTTATAAAACTGGGTATAAAATCAGCAGATTTGGGACAGGCATTAACCTATGAAAGCAACTTGTTGATTGTGAAATTTAAAACTATTTTCTTTTTTCTCAAATGAGCGCTCACATATTTCTTTGTGCATCAGAAAACTGATGGATAATGTCCCCTATAGCCTGTTGTATGAAAAGTTGTCTTCAGGTTTTCTTGTGTTTCATGGCTTTTGGGAGTTTTAGTTGATCCTGAGAATGCTCTTCTCACCCACCCCCATTCTTTTCTCCCTGCTAGGAGTTTGTGTTCGGAACCTTGACGGAATGGTTTCAATTCTACAATGTGTACTTTTACTGCAGCCTCTGGGGGCTCAATGGACTGCTGCAGTCAACTTGCTGGCCCTGCGTAGTGGCTGTCATGGGGAACTGGTTTGGAAAAGCAGGGTACTGTCTCCAGTGTATTTGTCTGTATAGTATACCTGACTTGTATAAAACATTTTGGGTGTTTATTAATGTTAACAGTGGGAAGGCATATTGTTACACCAGTTATAATAACATAAGAACAAACAAAAATTACAAATGAGTAGGCCATTTGGCCCATCTAAGCTTGTCCGGTTTCTAGTATCTGATTGATCTCACAACTTTGTCAAGTTGTCTGAAAGGATCCATGTGATTCTGCCTTAACAACATGACTAGGTAACCCATTCCATCCTCTCACCACTCTCTGTGTGAAGAAGTGTCTCCTTCAACAACATGACTAGCTAGCCCATTCCATCCCCTCACCACTCTCTGTGTAAAGAAGTCTCTCCTTCAACAACATGACCAGGTAGCCCATTAACAACCCAATAATAACAAATCAATAAAACCCAGGACCAACGGTTGAGGGCATTTTAAACAAAGGAGTTTCATTATTGCAGAAGAACGCTCCATGGCAATGTCATTATTGGTAGTATACTACGGGTTATTTATTTACCTCTGTTTGTCTGAAATAATCATTGTAGTCCACTAAATAAGTTTTTAATAGCAGGTCTTGTTTCATAGTAAGCAAAGGTTTTAGAACAGATGTCATAAATAAGTTATAACCAGGGGTTCACATATCTTTTATCATCAGGTTCTCACATGAGTACCAGTAGAAGTGGTTTGATATTCACCAAAATTAGGGGTCATTGTCCAAGTGGCTGTCTAGCTCCACATCCTCCTCTGACAGTTCAGTCAATTGGGATGGCAGTGTGTGGGGCTAATCATGTTAGTTTGTTTAATAATTAATTGATCCAATTAATTCATTTGACAAATTAAATAGTTTAAATTTCTTTGTTTTAATTAACCTGAATGAATACTATTTGAACATTACCATATTCGATCACCAACTAGATAAAGACAATCTATTATTTATCTATTAAATAATCTCAGTATTCATTCACACTAATTAAGACCTCATCATAATCATCTTTATTTAATGAAGTGTATAAGATCAAGGAATTACGATAAACACCCCAACCCCAACCAGGCAGATTAAAATATGTAGCAGTCTATTATATAATAATACTAATTGTACAGATAGAAAATCATTGAGGTAACAATACAACATACATACCAATACCAGTAAGTAGTGATATGGTATACTAAATACTAATCATTAATTGTGGGTGTGTGTGTGTGTGTGTATATATATATATATATATATATGTATATATATATATATATATATATATATATATATATATATATATATATATATATATATATATATATGTGTGTGTGTATATATATATATATATATATATATATCATTCCTAAACAATGCATTTAAATGCAGAGCAAGTGAAATACTATTGTTTTACTAGAATTCAATCTAGGTTCAACAGTTCAGTCCGACACTGCACATTAACTCTTCTGCATCAATCTGAGCCAGACTTTTCATCCTGTGATGAACTCTAACAGACCGTGTTATATCCTCGTCCCTCTGCCTCTGTTGCTTACATGCAAACTAACCCTTGTTCAAACACAGTTTCTTAGTAATTGGTCACCGCTAATGTTGGACTATAATTGTTCAATAACAATTACACAAGTATACTTTCACCAGAGTTGTAATGGCTCGAGTCAATGACTCGACTCAATTCGCAAATGGCTTGACTTGAGTCATTGTCATCTATGGAGCGCTATTTTGTGCCAAAACTATCCAGCTGTTAGTTTGTCAATTTGTTTGTCAGTTCATGAATTGGTCAATTTGTCTAGCATTTCGTCCATAAATTTGTCAATTCATACAGTAATTCGTAAAAGTATTTGCTAATTCATCTATTAATTCATTCATTCATTTTTCAATTAATTTAATATGTGAAAATCCAGCCTCACTTAAAACTGTTTCAGCCAATGATATTTAGAAGGGCATTTCAAAAGATATTCTATTTACCAAGATACTCGACTACTGATTTTCAATGGAGACTTCTGTTTCGCTGCGTGCAAAGCAGCCGAAGCTACACTGGAGTGGCTAAGGAACAAAAAGGTAAATGTCCTTGAGTGGCCCAGTCACAGCCCTAGGCAAAAAAAAATCTATGGAGAGTTAATGCAGGCATAAGAAATGTTGCTTGTTTTCGCATGTTAAAATAAATAAATAAATAAATAATCCTGGTAGTTTGTTTACTGTACTATATTGCTGTGTCTTGAAAATATTTTATGTTGTAATGTTATGTATTTCTAAAGTAACCAGTGTTACTGGTTACTTTAGAAATACATAACATTACAACATAAAATATGCTCATAAAATAACATTTTTCATAATAACTACGTATTGTCATAATTTGCTAATGTTGCCGTTTTTTTCAGAAGTTCTTGGGCAAATGTAAAATCTACTTCAAACGTTTTATGCATTTTTTTTTAACATGGAGAAAACCAGCAACGTATGCCTGCATTGACTCTTCATAGAATTGTTTTGTTACATACATGCATACATACATACATACATGTTACATAACAACCATGCCCCTATCTGCAGTGAATAAGACGTTATAGGCAGTTTTGTAGCCAGTTGCCTATGCAGATGATGTCATCCAGCGTGGCCGCTGTGATTTTCACAGTAGCAACTTCCCTTGAACGAGCGTAACAGATGAACGTACTGAGATGTTTTATTCCAGTTTTTGTTTCAATCGGATAAGCAGTTTCAGAAAAGATGTTTTGAATTTTGATGATTTTAGATTTTTATGTTTTTTTTTTCACTGTACCAGTCAGCTTCATATTAACAATAGTTAATCATGGACTATCCCTCAACATGTATAGCAATTTTCAGAACTCAGTAATCTGTTTCCGATACATAAGAACATAAGAAAGTTTACAAATGAGAGGAGGCCATTTGGCCCATCTTGCTCGTTTGGTTGCTGGTAGCTTATTGATCCCAGAATCTCATCAATCAGCTTCTTGGTGTCAACTTCAACAACATTACTGGGGAGTTGATTCCAGACCCTCTCAATTCTCTGTGTAAGTGCCTCCTATTTCCTGTTCTGAATGCCCCTTTGTCTAATCTCCATTTGTGACCCCTGGTCGTTGTTTCTTTTTTCAGGTCGAAAAAGTCCCTTGGGTTGACACTGTCAATACCTTTTAGAATTTTGAATGCTTGAATTAGGTCGCCGCGTAGTCTTCTTTGTTCAAGATTGAATAGATTCAATTCTTTTAGCCTGTCTGCATAGGACATGCCTTTTAAACCCGGAATAATTCTGGTCGCTTTTCTTTGCACTTTTTCTACAGCAGCAATATCCTTTTTTTTAGTGAGGTGACCAGAACTGAACACAAAATTCAAGATGAGGTCTAACTAATACATTGTACAGTTTTAGCATTACTTCCCTTGATTTAAATTCAACACTTTTCACAATGTATCCGAGCATCTTGTTGGCCTTTTTTATAGCTTCCCCACATTGTCTAGATGAAGACATTTCTGAGTCAAAAAAACTCCTAGGTCTTTTTCATAGATTCCTTCTCCAATTTCAGTATCTCCCATATGATATTTATAATGCACATTTTTATTTCCTGCGTGCAGTACCTTATACTTTTCTCTATTAAATTCTCTATTAAGTGTCTGCCCAGTTCTGAATCTTGCCTAGATCATTTTGAATGACCTTTGCTGCTGCAACAGTGTTTGCCACTCCACCTATTTTTGTGTTGTCTGCAAATTTAACAAGTTTGCTTACTATACCAGAATCTAAATCATTAATGTAGATTAGGAATAGCAGAGGACCTAATACTGATCCCTGTGGTACTCCACTGGTTACCACACTCCATTCTGAGGTTTCTCCTCTAATCAGTACTTTCTGTACTGCAAGCAAGTTAGTTAGACATGATCTCCCTTTCCTAAAACCATGTTGACTGTCTCCCAGCACCCTGTTACCATATAGGTACTTTTCCATTTTGGATCTTATTATAGTTTCCATAAGTTTGCATATAATAGAAGTCAGGCTTACTGGTCTGTAGTTACCTGGTTCAGTTTTGTTTCCCTTTGTGTGGATAGGTATTACGTTTGCAATTTTCCACCCCTTTGTCAAGAGACCGTTGCATGATCTTGGTTAGCGGTTAGTAAATAACTTCTTTCATTTCTTTGAGTACTATTGGGAGGATCTCATCTGGCCCAGGGGATTTGTTTATTTTAAGAGCTCCTAGTCCCTTTAACACTTCTGCCTCGGTTATGCTAAAGTTATTTAAAACTGGATAGGAACTGGATGACATGTGGGGCATGTTGTCCGTATCCTCCTTTGTAAAAACTTGTGAAAAGTAATCATTTAATGTATTTGCTTCTTTTTCTTCATCTACGATTTTGCCATTTGTATCTCTTAGACATTTAACCTCCTCCTGCGTGCAGTACCTTACACTTTTCCCTATTAAATGTCATTTGCCATGTGTCTACCCAGTTCTGAATCTTGTCTAGATCATTTTGAAAGAAAGGATTTGTCAGAAGTGGGATAGGCGTTTTAACAAATTCTGCAAAATCCAATATGGCTGCCAAACCATATCACGTATGCAAACTTGCCGATTATCACCGACTATTGCCCATAGGCATCTACCAGCATACCGCTACGTGAATTTTTGAGCAACTTTTGGAAGCAACTATAAAGGCTTCCAAAAAAAAACATGGTCCAATCACAAAGAATCGCTGATGGAGCTTGCTACGTTTCTTATAATTAGTTAATGGACTACTTAAATTGTATCGTGTACAGAGCATAATCTTACGCTGAAGTTGAAGTGCACTGATCTGTGTTAGATAAAGCTTAGGCGCTATAGGCCAATTTGTGGGTTTGAACCTTAGCAGAGGTCAAAGGTTATGGGTGATGACATTTTTTTTATAGAGCTCGTATGACTTCCTATACGTGTTCAATATAAATTATTGCCTATCTGCATTACTTAAGGTCCATTTTTACCAGAAATGTTCATTTTTGAACCTTAGCAGAGGTCAAAGGTCATCAGTAATGACTTTTATAGAGCACATATAACTTCCTATATGTGTTTCGTATGAACCAAAACAACCTGTGATCCCTGAGACGTAAAATTTCAAATGTAAACATACACCTGTCGCCATCTTGTTTTATAAAACATAACCATTTTGACATATTTGTATTAATTTGTTAGTGGAACAATATCTACCATGTTTGGAGTTTGTTGTCAAATGGTGTTCAATAGCAGCAGTTTGCTGTTAAGGGAGTGTTTCGATAAGATTTGTGGCAGCCATTTTGACATTAAAATTTATCGCAGAAACTTGTGCTTCGCAAACTTGATACGGGTTTGGATGCTGATGATATATGCCAAGTGTCAGATCAATCGCTTCACCAGTTCCCAAGAAGATGATTTTGAAAGGTTTTATTGAAAAATGCGTCATGGCACCAAATGCAAGGACACAGCAGCAACATTTTTTCAGCCAATGTATCCAGCTTGTTAACTGCCAAGTCAGAACCTGATCAGTCACACAGCTTCGAAACAGCAGCAGTTTAAAGTTTTGGGAAGAAAAAAAAATAATAATAAAAAAAAATAAATAAAAAAAATCTTAACAATAACAATAGGCTTCCCAGCCTTTGGCTTGGAAGCTTAATTACTTCTTTGGAGGGTCAATCAATAGTTTTGTATTTAAGTAAGTTTAAAACTTAAATGCGGTAGGAAAAATAGGGGTTTAGTGTTTGTTTGTTGTCCGGTTTTAATATATATTGATCTAAAGTTATATTATGTTTAAAACAAATGTTTTTAGAAAACAAAAAGGAACTGGGAAAAGACAATTGTTAGTTGTTTTTAAACTCCAAACTACCACTTGCGAATCCAAACTTGTGTACAAACTTATAAACTTAAAAATAATAGTAGTAATGCTGTACTGTACAAGAAATGAACACACAAAACAATCCTCTGGAGCTTTAATAATTATTTGATCAATGAAACTGTGTGTTGCATGGAATTCCAGAATTGAGTTTATCAGCTCTAGATGTGTTTTAATTTGTGTAATTTAATGTATAAGGATTTGCATGCTGGATAAATGTTTTAGAGTTTGGTTAAAAATGTTTTGCTTTTTTAAAGAATAAATTCATAAAAATGAAAATGGTCAGACCAGACCACAGCACCATGATTTTGGGAATAGGCACAACCAACATTGCTAGACTAAAGGAGGATGAGGACTCAACTGTATAGTTTTCAATGGATTTAAGAAGTGTGTATTTTGTCGTAGTGGGTGAACAGATCAGTTATTACACCGGAAAAAAAAAAAGTGTTTGTTTGCACTGCCGGGTATTTTGCATGTGTTTATGAAATAGCAGTTACAATACCAGTCTCGTACAGTTATTCAAAATGCAATTTACCTCTTGGTATTACTGTACGTTTGCACATTTTAATTACAGTGATTTTTTTTTTTTTTTTAGTCAAACAACTGGGATTTTAATGTGCTAAGTATAGGTTGTTAAAGGGTTATAGTGAAATTTTTTATATGAACTATTTTTGCTATTTTTATATATGTGACCCTGAAAATAACAAAAATTACTTATTTTATAACACACATTATTATACTCTTAGCCTTTCAAGATACATTTCTTTCTGTAATAATAGTAAGCAAATTCGGTTGAGTTTATTGGTTTTGAACTGGAGCATTTATGTGTACATGTATGCAATGGTTTTAAAACTCAGATTTTACCTCCATTGCATTACTTTGACTGTTTTCATTTGGAACTGCTATGTTTTAGGCCTAGAAGCAATATCATTAGATCAAATATCAAATTAAATTATTATTATTTGTTTATTTAGCAGACGCTTTATCCAAGGCAACTTAGAGACTAGGGCGTGTGAACTATGCTTCAGCAGCAGAGTCACTTAGAACAACGTCTCACCCGAAAGACGGAGCACAAGGAGGTTAAGTGACACAAAGTTAGTCAGTGAGTGGTTACAAGCCCTTTTCTTTAACCACTAGACCCCACAGCCTCCTAATGCCACAAAATGTCTATTTTATGTGGTTAACCCTTTGCGTTCCTATGTCGGACCAGGTCCGACATTTACAATTTTGTAAAAATTGGGTGTCTGTTTTTGTTGAAGCTGACACCCAGGGATCCTTCAAGAAGCTGCTTGATGAGATTCTGGGATCACTAAGCTACTATCAACCAAACGAGCAAGATGGGCCAAATGGCCTCCTCTCATTTGTAAACTTTCCAACGTTCTTATTTTCTTATGTATGGTCAATAACAAAATTTGCTTATAAATGGCCAATGAATCGCAAATTCACTTCCCGTGTGTTCCTTTATCTTCAAACCCGGGTCGGTTTTTCACTACACTTCCCGTGTATTTCTATTCAGGAAGTGTTCTTTTTGACACGTAGATAAACTAACTTTTTTTAGTCTCTCTTTCCTTTATGTCTGCAAGGCACCAGTTCTTATAGTCCGTATTTTTCTTTATTGGTTCGCATGCATACCTGCATACCAGCTATATGAACCCCTGGTTATAACAGAATGGCTGACCCCCATAGAGAACACTGGGAGAGCAGTGCCCGGTTGTTGTATAATTTATAATCTAGTTAATTTATGTTAACTACTAGAAACAAGGAAAATGCAAGTTTACAGTGATTACAATCTTAAAGCCAGCTATATCATAAAAATAATAAGTGAGTATTGTTGAAATGCAATTTGTGGCTACTGAATTGACTTTTACATGGGTCCTAGAATAATTTCTGTGAAGTCATGTTCTTGTCTCTCCCTCCCCTCTAGCCGAGGCTTCATTTTTGGAATGTGGAGCGCCTGTGCCTCTGTCGGGAACATCTTGGGAGCTTTCCTGGCCTCCTGCGTGCTGAAATACGGATATGAGGTGAGTCGGAAGAAATGGGTACACTAGGGTCTGCAGGAACTAGGCTGGTATCAACAGTATTAGGAGGCAGGGCTTGCAATGGTATCATGCAGGTAACACGATAATACTGTTCCTTACCTTTTTAACTCATTCAGAGTTTTTCTGTTTGCTATTACTCACCTGTTATAGGTTTCGTGTGTGTGGTAATAGGAGCTGCTCTTTAGTTCTAGTTCTCTGTCATAGATGTACTGTATTTAATGCAGGCTGGATCAACAGAAGTGTTTTTGTAACAGTGCTGACTCTCTGGATCTTGCTTCTATATGTATCTACTGCAGGCAACTAGTACTCGAGCAATCAAACTATGTTATTGACTGTTATTGTTTTGCCTATGTTTTATAGTCACTTTATCACTTCCCTTTAGATACTACATAATGCCATTTCAAATGATTGACAGGTATTGACAGTGTCGACCCAAGGGACTTTTTCAGCCTGAAAAAAGAAACAAGGACCAGGGGTCACAAATGGAGTTTAGAAAAAGGGGCATTCAGAACAGAAAATAGGAGACACTTTTTTACACAGAGAATTGTGAGGGTCTAGAATCAACTCCCCAGTAATGATGTTGAAGCTGACACCCTGGGATCCTTCAAGAAGCTGCTTGATGAGATTTTGGGATCAATAAGCTACTAACAACCAAACGAGCAAGATGGGCCGAATGGCCTCCTCTCGTTTGTAAACTTTCTTATGTTCTTAAATCCTTTTTAATGTGTTTCAAGAAATCAATACCCAGTGTCAGCAACTCACTAAAACAGCATGTTTCTGTTGACCCTATTCACAAAACTTTAAAGACAATTTTAAGGAATGTTTAAAGTGCTGGATTACTGTGAGAAGGGGGGCTAAAGAGAAGGCTGCTCCTTCTGTACCTGTACTTAATATTAGGAACAGATTTGATGCTCTAACACAACATGAAGAAGTTGTTTTAGTTGGAGACTCCCTTATTAAACACGTTGGTAGAGCCTTTAGCATTACAAACAAAATTAGTGTTAAATGTTTCCCAGGGGCTAGAGTCAAAGATATTACCTCTCAATTAGATCATTTAATAGAGCAGCACAAACAGATCTCTACTGTGGTTTTACATGTTGGCACCAATGATATAAGGTTGAGAGAATTGGAGATCCTTAAAGATTTTAAATCACCAATTCAAAAGTTAAAGGAGTATGAGAGGAACAATATTATTTCAGGCCCTTTACCCGTTATGGGCAGAGGTTGTGAAGCTTTTAGTAGACTGTTCTCTCTTAATAACTGGTTAAAAGTTAGGGCCTAATGAATTTATTTCAATTGACTGATTTCCTTATATGAACTGTAACTCAGTAAAATCTTTGAAATTGTTGCATGTTGCGTTTATATTTTTGTTCAGTGTAGCAGTAGGCACAGTAGTTTACCCCAAAGGGTTAATGTAAATAATCTCATTAGAGTCCCGATCATCACAGCTACACCTCCAGTAGTTGATTATGTAAACTATGCCTTGCCTTACTCTATGCTCGTTCATTATCAAACAAATCTTTTCTGATCAATGATTTTAATTTCACATTACAAACCTGACTTTATTTCTGACTGAAACTTGGCTTACTTTGGATGATAACATCTCCTTAATTGAAGCCACTCCTTTAAATTATACTTTTGCTCAGAAAGCTTGTTCAGAAGGGCGAGGGGGTGGGCTAGCTACTATTTTCTTAAATGACTATAACTGCAAACAAAAAAATGCAGAGGAATTTTCTTCATTTGAATCCTTATCTTTACTATTAGCTAGCCAACCACCTTATTGTAATCTTATTGTAATCATTTATCGCCGACCTAAACCTAGTCGGTCTTTTCTGTCTGAATTTGGTGAATATATGTCTATACTGTCAACTAATTATGATAGGAGTCTTTTACTTGGAGATTTTAACCTACACATTGATAATGAAGCCAGTTCAAAGGCTGTTGACTTTTTAAGGCTCTTGGACTCTCTTGATTTTATTCAGCATGTTTCAGGGCCTACCCACACTATTAAGTCGTGTAATTAATTCTTCAACTATACAAAGGTTCTCTGAAATATTAAGCTCGCTCCATCACGATCTTTGCAGTCATTGCCTTACTGAGTTACTGGTTGACAAATTTAATCATCTTTACTCTATTACTTTTCATACAGTAGCCCCAGTTAAGACTAGATTAGTTTCACTTCAAAATAATGCTCCCTGGATTAACAATACTATCCGTCAAATAAAAAGAGACTTTTGTTAGATGGAACGAAAATGGAGGGCTACGAAATTACATGTCTATTTTGATATTATGAAAGATTATCTATTGAGGTACAATGAAGCTGAAGATCTGCAAGATGTGCATATTTCTCCAAACTCATTGAGGAAAATGAAAGTAACTCCAGGGTGCTTTTCTCAACAATAGATACATTTGATAAATCCTTCATTCTTACCCATCAGTAACATGGAAGTGTCATCTTCCAAGTGTGAAGAATTTCTTAACTACTTTAAAAATAAAGACCATAAGGGAACAAATTCCAGTTGATGGTTCTAATTTAAATATTTCAGTCTGGGGGGAAAAGTGATGGAATCGTTTTCTTGTATTACTGCACAGGAACTAAACGTGACTGTTATACATATGAAATCCACAACTAGTATGTTGGATCCCATTCCAACAGGGTTTCTGAGAGATGTTCTTAGTAACTTGTGTAATGATATTCTTTCAATTATGAATAGTTCGCTGGAAAATTGAATAGTTCCGGCTTCTTTTAAAATTGCCCTGGTTAAGCCCCTACTTAAAAAACCCAACTTAGACAGTTCACTTCTGAGTAATTTCAGACTCATTTCAAATCTCCCTTTTCTAGCAGAAGTTCTTGAAAAGGTAGTGCTTAATCAACTAAATCGATTCCTGATTACTAATAATATGTTTGAAAAGTTTGTCTAGGTTTCGTTCAAATCACAGTACAGAAACTGCCTTGGTAAGAGTAACTACTGACTTATTAATGAGTGCAGATTCACATGCTATATCTGTTCTTGTTCTTCTGGACCTCAGTGCTGCGTTTGATACTGTGGATCATTCAATCTTAATTGATCGTCTTAAGGGATGGGTGGGCCTAGAGAGTAAGGTACTAAACTGGCTTAAATCCTACCTTTCAAACAGACAGTTCCTTGTTTCGCTGGGGGAGTCCGTGTCAGGTTTAGCAAATATAACCTGTGCTGTACCTCAGGGTTCGATTCGTGACCCGATATTATTGTCTTTATTCATGTTACCTCTGGGCCAGATTATTTATAAACATGGAGTACATTTTCACTGTTATGCTGATGATACATAGTTATACATCTCTGTAAAACCTGGTGACATTACCACAACATCAGCCTCTTGAGTGTATCACTGACATCAAAACTTGGATGTCCTTAAATTTTATGCAGTTAAACTCTGATAAGACAGAAGTGTTGATAGTAGGCTCTCAGTATCAAATTGACATAAAAAATAGATTTGGGGGATTTAACTCCTAATTTGAAGTCGGAAGTGAGAAATTTGGGTGTTATTTTTTATTCTACCTTAAGTTTTGAGTCACATTAGATCATTTCTGTCTTTATCTGCTGCTGAAAAATTAATCCATGCTTTTATTTCATGTAGACTGGACTACTGTAACGCTGTTTTTTCTGGACTTACTAGCAAAGCTTTATTAAGGCTGCAGCTTCTGCAAAATTCAGCTACAAGGGTCCTTACCAGAACCAAAAAGAGAGCGCATATAGATCCTGTGCTTGCTTCTGTGCACTGGCTTCCAGTGAAATATCGAATTGATTTTAAAATTCTGTTGCTTACATTTAAAGCATTAAATGGAATTGCACTAGATTACCTCTCAGAGTTGTTGTCTCTTTATCAGCCTCAGCATGCACTGTGGTCGACTGAAAGTGGCCTTCTCTGTATTCAGAGGGTGATGCTCAAGAGGAGAGGACAGGTTGCTTTTTGTGTTCGGGCTCTGCAGTTGCGGAACTCTCTCCCCAGCCATGTCAGGGGTTCACCTACAGTATCTACTTTTCAATCTAGGCTTAAGACCTATTTTTTATAATTTAGCTTTTTGACCTTACATATATATGTGTTTGTATGTTTATGTATGTATGTATGTATGTATGTATGTATTTGTCTACATGTATGTGTATGTATGTGTGTGCATTTTAATTAACCTATTTGATTTTTATTCATCAATTTATGCAGTTTTATTAATTTTAACGGATTTTTTCTGTGTTCTGCTACCTTGTTTTTGTGCAATGCCTTAAACCTTGTGGTATGAAAGGCGCTCTATATAATAATGTATTATTATTATTATTATTATTATTATTATTATTATTATTATTATTATTTATTATTATTAAAAAAGACCATCTAATCCTCTCTGACATGGAGAAACAGGTGAATGTTTACTTAATCAAAATGTTTTTTTGTTTTTAATAAAAAAAGTCCTTAACCAAATTGTTATTGGTTTAAAAAAATAAAAAAAATATATATAAATAAATAAATAAATAAAATTGTAATTGGGGCCAATTATTATTGAAAAAATTTGACCTGACACAATTTCAAGAAAACTTGTGACTTGGCTTTGACCAGGAATGCTGAACTACATGCTCTTTGCACTTGACTTGCATAATTTAATACTTCCTGAAGATATACCCCTTATTAAAAATGTATGTTACTTCTATCTTTTGTCTAGTTTTAAATTATAGGACCTTTTTAAAGGTTACAGAACAGTGTTTACAAGAAACACATTACCTTACCTTTGCAGTATCCCTTTTGTACATACAGTATTCCAGTGACCTTGTCTTTTAGCATAATCCACAGTGATGCTAACATTGAAATTGATATTGGCCCAAAAGATGTATTCCACTGCTGAGTTTATGACCCGTAAATATCAAAACTATTGTGATTGTTTAAAATATACATGCATGTCTCAGTTGCTGTTCTGTTTGCTTTTTCAGTACGCCTTCCTGGTCACCTCGTCCGTGCAGTTTGCTGGAGGTGTGGTCGTGTTCTTTGGCCTCCTGAGCTCCCCTGAAGAACTGGGTGAGTAGAAATGACAGGTTACAAAAAGAAAAACTACCTCTGTCCAGCATTTATACAGGACAGTGTTTGGGATTTTATGGAGGAGGGACACTAGATTTCACTTTAAAAAATATTGTATTGGTTATCTTTGTGTAAGAGATTGATTTGTTTCTCCTGACCAAGCAACATGGGGACAGGGAGTTCATCATCCCACAAAGAAACCATATTACAGGAGCGCTTCTTCCTTCCATTCATTTCTCCCATGCCATTCTGCAACTAACACTTGTTTCTTGCAGCGTGATTTGTGTGCAGACCTGCTATTTTATCATGTTCATATTATTATATTACTGTATTACTACATTAACAGTACTCATAGTAATATACTGTACACGGTACAGTAGTTTTTTTGTTTTAGTTTTTTTTTAAGCAAACACAATTTATAAACTGTATTTATTTCCATTCTTATAATTAAAACTGGTCACAGGAGCGTACAGAAACAGCAAACTTCTGCCTTTTTAATTCTAATTTTATAGGATACCGTTAGGTTTTTTTTATTCAGAAAACAACAGGTACATGGTCTCCAAGAAAATCACCCAAATAGATTAAGAGTTTTTTTTTTTTTTTTTTTTTTTTTTTTTTTTTTTTTGTAAAATCCTAATAGCCACACATTATTTATAAGGTACTTGTTTAAGAGACAATGGGTTGGCTAAATTGGTCAGATTCTGCACAGAATCTGCGCAGAGTGGTCTCTGTGAACGAACCTAATCATTCTATCCACATGTAGATAATGAGATTTTGAACGGCTAAACAAGGTTCATATTATTGAGGTCATGTATTAAAATGCAACAACGCTGCTATCCAGCGAATAGAGGGATTATGCATTTTAAAGGACCCAGTAAAACTGTCATAATACAAAAAACAAAATATCCACACACACACACGTCAGTGCTGGGGAGGGAACACAGAGACAGAGACCGAGAGAAACCAGCATCACAGTATAGCCTATTCTGTTTCACTTCCTAAATTCCTGTCGGCCACCGCCAGGCTAGAAACACCAATGTAATCATAGTTTTACATGTAGACTGCCCCTGGTTTCATTTATGTCCCAAATTCTGGGCCGCTTTGGTTTTCAGATAATTTTCGAATTCAGCCCAGTTTTTGGGATTCCGCTGACAGTTGAGTTTCTAAGTCATCAATGCACAGTTTACCATAAACTGGATCTTGAATTAATTTAAGAGTAACCCTTAGTACATGAAATTTTTTTTCGCCCCAGAAAACATTATTTTTTTTAATGATAAAACTGAAATTAAATGTATATGTTTAAACATATTTCTTATTACATGAAGAAACTACATTGCACTGAAATAGATGCATGCAAATTAGGCTAATATTAAAACACATTTTTGAGAAGGAACATGATATTCCAAAAGAAAGGACATCTCATTTGCTTATGTAATGAAAGCTGTTTATTTTGACAGTAATTAAATAATCACAAAATAAAATCATAGTGAGAAAAGAGGACTGGGAGTCAAAAGTTAACATAAATTATTGTAGTAGTTTTTCTTTTACCCTACCCTTCCCAGTCTTTTTTCCCTGCACCCCATCACCGACTAGAGGGGAGGCATGCCTTGATTTAGTTTTTTCAAATAACGAAGACAGAGTTACTAAAACAGCGGTCAGAGAACCACTAGCAAACTCAGACCACAACATGGTCTCATTTGAAGTGCTTTTTAAAACCCCAAAAGTAATGACTAACGCTAAGGTTTACAATTTTAGGAAAGCAAACTATGAAGGTATGAAACAGAGACTAACAGAAGTAGATTGGAGTAAAATAGAGAAAACATCCACAGAAAAAGGATGGCTGTTCTTCAAAAATGTAGTACAAGAGGCGCAAAACAATTACATCCCTAAAGTAGACAAATCTAAATGTAAAACTAAATTGCCAAAATGGTTTAATAGATCAATTAAAAAAAAAAATATTCAGCAAAAAAAGGCACTTTACAGAGCGTTAAAAAGGGACCAAAAAGAAAATACACAGAGGGTACACCGAACTTCAAACGCAAGTCAAAAAGGAAGTTAGAAAGGCCAAGAGAGAAATAGAAATGAATATTACTAAGGGGGCTAAAACCAATTTTTTTCCAATATTACAACAGCAAGAGAACATTCAAAGAGGAGGTTAAATGTCTAAGAGATACAAATGGCAAAATCGTAGATGAAGAAAAAAAGCAAATACATTAAATTATTACTTTTCACAAGTTTTTACAAAGGAGGATACGGACAACATGCCCCACATGTCAACCTGTTCCTATCCAGTTTTAAATAACTTTAGCATAACCGAGGCAGAAGTGTTAAAGGGACTAGGAGCTCTTAAAATAAACAAATCCCCTGGGCCGGATGAGGTCCTCCCAATAGTACTCAAAGAAATGAAAGAAGTTATTTACTAACCGCTAACCAAGATCATGCAACAGTCTCTTGACACAGGTACCGACAGACTGGAAAATTGCAAACGTAATACCTATCCACACAAAGGGAAACAAAACTGAACCAGGTAACTACAGACCAGTAAGCCTGACTTCTATTATATGCAAACTTATGGAAACTATAATAAGATCCAAAATGGAAAAGTACCTATATGGTAACAGGGTGCTGGGAGACAGTCAACACGGTTTTAGGAAAGGGAGATCGTGTCTAACTAACTTGCTTGATTTTTTTGAGGATGCAACATCGATAATGGATAATTGCAAAGCATATGACATGGTTAATTTAGATTTCCAGAAAGCTTTTGACAAAGTCCCGCACAAAAGATTAACTCTCAAACTGAACGCAGTTGGGATTCAAGGAAACACATGTACATGGATTAGGGAGTGGTAAACATGTAGAAAACAGAAAGTACTGATTAGAGGAGAAACCTCAGAATGGAGTGTGGTAACCAGTGGAGTACCACAGGGATCAGTATTAGGTCCTCTGCTATTCCTAATCTACATTAATGATTTAGATTCTGGTATAGTAAGCAAACTTGTTAAATTTGCAGATAACACAAAAATAGGTGGAGTGGCAAACACTGTTGCAGCAGCAAAGGTCATTCAAAATGATCTAGACAAGATTCAGAACTGGGCAGACACATGGCAAATAACATTTAATAGAGAAAAGTATAAGGTACTGCGCGCAGGAAATAAAAATGTGCATTATAAATATCATATGGGAGATACTGAAATTGGAGAAGGAATCTATGAAAAAGACCTAGGAGTTTTTGTTGACTCAGAAATGTCTTCATCTAGACAATGTGGGGAAGCTATAAAAAAGGCCAACAAGATGCTCGGATACATTGTGAAAAGTGTTGAATTTAAATCAAGGGAATTAATGTTAAAACTGTACAATGCACTAGTAAGACCTCATCTTGAATATTGTGTTCAGTTCTAGTCACCTCGCTATAAAACAGATATTGCTGCTCTAGAAAGAGTACAAAGAAGAGCGACCAGAATTATTCCGGGTTTAAAAGGCATGTCATATGCAGACAGGCTAAAAGAATTGAATCTGTTCAGTCTTGAACAAAGAAGACTACGCGGCGACCTAATTCAAGCATTCAAAATTCTAAAAGGTATTAACAATGTCGACCCAAGGGACTTTTTCGACCTGAAAAAAGAAACAAGGACCAGGGGTCACAAATGGAGATTAGACAAAGGGGCATTCAGAACAGAAAATAGGAGGCACTTTTTTACACAGAGAATCGTGAGGGTCTGGAATCAACTCCCCAGTAATGTGGTTGAAGCTGACACCCTGGGTTCCTTCAAGAAGCTGCTTGATGAGATTCTGGGATCAATAAGCTACTAACAACCAAACGAGCAAGATGGGTGAATGGCTTCCTCTCGTTTGTAAACTTTCTTATGTTCTTATATGTCCTCACCTCTCGCACCATCTTTTGCGCCAAACCTGCACCCCCCCCACACACACATCAACACGCAACCCCTGCACACTCATACCACCATGCAACCCCTACACACACACACACACACACACACACTACCATGCAACCATTGCACACTACACACCACTAAGCAACCCATGCATGCACACACCTAGCTATACATTCCTTGAACAAAACTGATCGCTTTACACTCAATATAAAGAAGATGTCACTATACTTCAAACCACTTGTTTCATGAAATACGTACATTATGCCTGAAGAAGCACATAACAAATGTAGAATTAGCAAGAAACAATAGGGAGATTCATTAGGTATTTTAATTAAAAAGGGTATGATATAAATCTGGTGATATGGAGCAATGAATCTGCTAGCAGGGGTCTCCAATCCTGGTCGCGGAGGGCTGGTGTCCCTCCTAGTTTTTATTCCAACTGTACCCTAAATTACTTAAGTAACAAACGCGTGCGCTAGGCTGAAAATTGCTACAGAGCATCAGTAGTACATGCATATAATGATTCCAGAAACGCCTGTCCATAGGTGGCACAAATCACCTTATGCTTAAAACCATCACTGTTTGGACATATTTTAGTGTTCATGAGATTATTCAGTTGAGCGAAAATTGTAAAGGGATACTTGAGCTGAAAACTCCAGGTAGAAGGGGCACAGTTTTAAAAAAAATTGAAAACCCCTGGCATACAATATAAACTATCAGGATTAATTAGGAAAATGTTGGCTAATGCAATACAGTAAAATTTATTTTAAGTTGTTTCAGGGCACTGGTCTCTTAAAGCCAGAAGGTCTGAAATGTCCTTTTTTTTTTTTTTTTTTTTTGGAATACCATGTTTCTTCTCAAAAGTGTTTTAATATTAGGTTGTAATAAAGGAAAATGACTGCTTTCATTGATTTTCATATCTATTTCAAGTTTCTTCATTGTAATAAGAAATATATTTTTTAACATTTACATTTTATTTTTTTCTTCATAAAACAACGTTTGGAAGAATTTTGATTCATGTACTAAGGGTTACTCTCAAATTAATTTATGGTAAACTGCGCATGCATGGCTTAACTTGGCTGTCAGCTAAGCAAAATATCCCAAAAACTGGGCTGAATCCGAAAATGCAGAATCTGTGACGTTATCTAAAAACCAGAGCAGCTCAGAATTTGGGACATAAATGAAAACAGGAGCAGTCTGTATTTAAAACTGTGATTACATTAGTTATAAATTAATGTATCCTGTAACAAAACTCCAGTAGTGTATATATTTGATATTAAATGATTATACATATATTAGGTTGTGGAAAGCAGATCTCTCACTGATCGCAATGTTAAAAATGCCTGCGAGCATTTCCACTTGTGTGACGACATATTCATGTGACAGACATGGACCAATCAAAACATAAGAACATAAAGTTACAAACGAGAGGAGGCCATTCGACCAGTCTTGCTCGTTTGGTTGTTAGTAGCTTATTGATCCCAGAATCTTCTCAAGCAGCTTCTTGAAGGATCCCAGGGTGTCAGCTTCAACAACATTACTGGGGAGTTGATTCCAGACCCTCACGATTCTCTGTGTAAAAAAGTGCCTCCTATTTTCTGTTCTGAATGCCCCTTTGTCTAATCTCCATTTGTGACCCATGGTTCTTGTTTCTTTGTTCAGGCTGAAAAAGTCCCTTGGGTCGACACTGTCAATACCTTTTAGAATTTTGAATGCTTGAATTAGGTCGCCGCGTAGTCTTCTTTGTTCAAGACTGAACAGATTCAATTCTTTTAGCCTGTCTGCATATGACATGCCTTTTAAACCCGGAATAATTCTGGTCGCTCTTCTTTGCACTCTTTCTAGAGCAGCAATGTCTGTTTTATAGCGAGGTGACCAGAACTGCACACAATATTCAAGATGAGGTCTTACTAGTGCATTGTACAGTTTTAACATTACTTCCCTTGATTTAAATTCAACACTTTTCACAATGTATCCGAGCATCTTGTTAGCCTTTTTTATAGCTTCCCCACATTGTCTAGATGAAGACATTTCTGAGTCAACAAAAACTCCTAGGTCTTTTTCATAAATACCTTCTCCAATTTCAGTATCTCCCATATGATATTTATAATGCACATTTTTATTTCCTGCGTGCAGTACCTTACACTTTTCTCTGTTAAATATAATTTGCCATGTGTCTGCCCAGTTCTGAATCTTGTCTAGATCATTTTGAATGATTTGACTCCTCCTATTTTTGTGTCGTCTGCGAATTTAACAAGTTTTCTTACTATACCAGAATCTAAATCATTAATGTAGATTAGGAATAGCTGCGGACCTAATACTGATCCCTGTGGTATTCCACTGGTTACCACACTCCATTCTGAGGCTTCTCCTCTAATCAGTACTTTCTGTTTTCTACATGTTAACCACTCCCTAATCCATGTACATGTGTTTCCTTGAATCCTTACTGCGTTCAGTTTGAGAATTAATCTTTTGTGCGGGACTTTGTCAAAAGCTTTCTAGAAATCTAAATAAACCATGTCATATGCTTTGCAATTATCCATTATCGATGTTGCATCCTTAAAAAAAATCATGCAAGTTAGTTAGACACGATCTCCCTTTCCTAAAACCATGTCGACTGTCTCCCAGGATACTGTTACCATATAGGTACTTTTCCATTTTGGATCTTATTATAGTTCCCATAAGTTTGCATATAATAGAAGTCAGGCTTACTGGTCTGTAGTTACCTGGTTCAGTTTTGTTTCCTTTTTTGTGGATCGGTATTACATTTGCAATTTTGCAGTCTGTCGGTACCACCCCTGTGTCAAGAGACTGTTGCATGATCTTGGTTAGCAGTTAGTAAATAACTTCTTTCATTTCTTTGAGTACTACTGGGAGGATCTCATCCGGCCCAGGGGATTTGTTTATTTTAAGAGCTCCTAGTCCCTTTAACACTTCTGCCTCAGTTATGCTAAAGTTATTTAAAACTGGATAGGAACTGGATGACATGTGGGGCATGTTGTCAGTATCTTCCTTTGTAAAAACTTGTGAAAAGTAATCATTTAACATATTTGCTATTTTTTTTTCTTCATCTACGATTTTGCCATTTGTATCTCTTAAACATTTAATCTCCTCTTTGAATGTTCTCTTGCTGTTGTAATATTGGAAAAACATTTTGGAATTGGTTTTAGCTCCCTTAGCAATGTTCATTTCTATTTCTCTCTTGGCCTTTCTAACTTCCTTTTTGACTTGCGTTTGCAGTTCCGTGTACTCTTTCTGCGTACTTTCTTTTTGGTCCTTTTTTAATGCTCTGTAAAGTGCCTTTTTTCGCTGAATATTTTTTTTAATTGATCTATTAAACCATTTTGGCAATTTAGTTTTACATTTAGATTTGTCTACTTTAGGGATGTAATTGTTTTGCGCCTCTAGTACTACATTTTTGAAGAACAACCATCCTTCTTCTGTGGGTGTTTTCTCTATTTTACTCCAATCTACTTCTGTTAGTCTCTGTTTCATGCCTTCATAGTTTGCTTTTCTAAAATTGTAAACCTTAGCTTTAGTCTTTACTTTTGGGGATTTAAAAAACACTTCAAATGAGACCATGTTGTGGTCTGAGTTTGCCAGTGGTTCTCTGACCTCTGTTTTAGTTATTCTATCTTCGTTATTTGAAAAGACTAAATCAAGGCATGCCTCCCCTCTAGTGGGTGCCTTCACAAATTGTGTTAGGAAGCAGTCATTTGTCATTTCCACCATTTCTATTTCATCCTTCGCGCTACCCACCGGGTTTTCCCATTTTATTTGGGGGAAGTTGAAATCCCCCATTAGTATGGCTTCTCCTTTGCTACACACATTTCTAATGTCATTGTATAACAGATTATTGTGCTCACCGTCTGAATCTGGCGGTCTATAGCATGCTCCTATTATTATGCCCTTTGAATTTTTGTCCGTTATTCTGACCCATATTGATTCGGTTTTATTTTCTTTGTCCAGGTTTAACACCTGGGCTTCAAGACTGTTTCTTATGTATAGCGCTACCCCTCCACCTCTTCTGTCCTGCCTGTCTTTCCTATACAGTGTATACCCACAAATATTATATTCATCCCCATCACTCTCAGACAACCAAGTTTCTGTAACACCTATCACATCATAGTTACCTGTTAGTGCAGTAGCTTCAAGTTCTAGAATTTTGTTTCTGATACTTCTAGCATTTAGATAAATACATTTAATGGTTGTCTTACCTGAGTTGTTGTTCTTGTTTTGATGCGGTCTCCCTTCTGTTTTTTTGTTGATTTCTCCCCCCTTCCTTTCTAGTTTAAATGCTTCTGAACCTGCTCGAGGATCTTTTCTCCAAGTAGACTAGTTCCCTTGTTATTTAAATGCAGTCCATCCCGTCTATACAGATAGTCCTCGTTGTAGAATGTGGTCCAATGATCAAGATAGGTGAAGCCTTCCCGTGTGCACCACGTCTTCAGCCATGCGTTTTGATTAATTATTTCCAGCTGTCCATATGGTCCTTTGCAAGGTGCGGGTAGTATACCAGAAAATACCACAGTTTTGGTTTTCTCTTTTAATTTCCTTCCTAGCTCTCTGAATTTATTTTGCAGGGATTTTGGTCTGTCTCTTCCAATGTTGTTTGTACCGATGTGGACGACTACTACCGGGTCGTCTCATGTTCGTTCTAGGAGCCTGTCCATGTTCTCAGTGATGTGCTTGACCGAGGCTCCCGGAAGGCAGCACACTGTTGTAGTAAGGGGGTCCAAACTTCGAATTGAACTTGCTGTGTTTCTCAATATGGAGTCCCCAACAATCATGACCTCCCTTCTTTTTGCTGTCTGGTCACCACTGTCAATAGGGTCCTGGATGTTGTTCCTTTCATTCTCTTGTTGTTGGTTCTGCTCATCACAATTCTGAAGTGACTCAAATCTGTTGGTTGTTTTGATTTCTGGTGGTTGTGTTTGACGAAGTTTCTTTTTTTCCCTGCTTCTGCCTACCTGAACCCAGCTGTTCTGACCTTCTATCTCCCTGGTGGCTTTCAGTCTGTTAGGGGTGATGCAGACTTCCATGAATTGTGGGTGTGCCAGTTCCTCAAGATCCTGTTGCTGTCTCACTTCTTCCAGCTCCATTTCTAGCATACTTACTAGTTGATGCAAATCCTGGATCGCGCGGCACTTTACGCACACTTGGTTTAGCTCCGCTGGGTTTTCTCGGATTTCCCACATCAAGCAGGTGTCACAGATTACTGGCTTGAAGACCATGTTGAGGTTTTTTTTTTTAAGTTTGGTTTCTTCTGCAGCCGTCAACCTGCTTTCAAACTGCTTCGAAACTGCTCTGTACTTTTCCACGCCTGTACTTCTCCCACTCGCTGTCGCTGGGAAGACTGCCTCGTTTAACTGCGTTGTTCTGCTGTGCTGTCGGCTCCTCCCCTTGCCCGTGTCTCAAAACGGCGCTGAATTTGAATCAGCTGCTCCGAGTTTCAGCTTGTTTGTTATCAGAAAAACACACGCGGCTGTTTGACTTTGAGCTGCTGCTGTGTTTCCCCAATGTCCTCTAGTTGTACCAAGACTCCAGTTGAGTGATTGATTAGCAATTGAGTCTCGGTACAGCTGCATAAAAGCAGCATGTTTTCACTCACTCTGGGTTTTTTATGTGTTCGTGAGTGGAGAACGGGAGAGAGAAGTAGTTTTTGGGGGTTTCGAGAGCAATTGCTACAGCGTGCTGGAAGTGCCAGCACGGTACTTATTTGTCTGTTCGTCCACTGTCTTGTTTAGTGTTGTCCGTTTTGTTTACCTTTTTATTTGGGGCTCAAGTGCCATGTCCTGTTTTGTGTGTTTTATTTAAACCTTTTTGTTGATTATTTGCAATAAAACTCTGGATGCCGTAGCGTCACAGATTCACCGCATTCCTAATTGTTTGGAGTCCTTCTTCTGGTCTGACATCACCCCTACAAAGCCATCCTGTTCACACAGACTCACATCAAATATTCAACTACTTCTATTGCTCTTATCCCCTACAGCTCTCCTCCATCACCTGAGGAACAACAGGTGTGTATGTATACCTGTTCCCCTCCCAAGGACTAAACCAAAGCTATAAACATTAAATAAATTCATACATTTCTATACAGGACCTCTATTGACCTAAACCTGAAACAAATCTTTTCTTTTAACCATTATTAAAATTCATAATATAAATTTAAGCCCTTTCACACAGTAAAAAACCTTTACATGCCTGCAATGAGCTCTCCCTTGCTATACAGCAAGATCCAGCTGCGCACGCGCGCATACCCCTAAACATGGCCGCTCTCTGAAACATCTCGACCCAAAGACCAGCTGTACCCACTAAATCTGGTAAGGAAATACTCTATATTTAGTTATTTTAATACAAACAAACAGTTAAAAACAACTAACTGTTAGCTATTCTATGTCATTGCAAACAATATATGCATGTATCACTTGCGTTATCTAAAATAGCTATCATGTTTTAAACTCAGCATAACTTTTTTTTGTATATATTTATATTTCAATTTAAACCTCACTCGCACACAGGCTGCACTCAACCCTGCTCTATTTCAGGCACGTACATCAAGTAAATATGCATTTTTAAATTGGTAGTAATTATTTAGCAACAGCACGTTATATAATGACATGCAAAACAATCAAAAAGTCGAATCAAAAACAATCAAAAAGAGCGCGTGTTTACAGCAGCTGTGTTTGCTAAACATCAGTTTTAGATAACAGCCAAACGGGTAGTTGTGCTGCTTGGCTAGACTTTGACGGAAAAAGAAGATGCTGAAGTTGGCTTCTTATTCGGCCAACTTCTTATTCACATCCTGTGAGTGAAGCAACTCAAATTGAATGGGTAACTGGGGAATTTTGGGGGTTAAATCTCTCTGGGCCACTTATTTCAAAATTCATTCTCACAGAGGGAGAACTCCTCTATGGCACCCATGGGTATTTACTCCAGCCCAAGGTGGATTTTAATACGAAAACAGTGGGCAAACATGGCACAGGTAGCAAGGTAGCATGTTTTCCAATTAATGCAAATTGAATAAGTAACTGGGGTGTTCCATGGGTTAAATCACTTTGGGCAACTTATTTCGAAGCTGATTCTCACTGCGGGTGAACTCTTCTATGATACTATCACAAAGACGGCTGTAGTGGATGACATCAGACCAGAAACAGAACCAACACAGAACGCAGGTTTTGCAATGGTGAAGACACTGATGCGCAGTTTAATAATCAAACAGACAGAAAATAAAAGGTTAAACAAAAAAACAGCACACGGCACTTGAGGCCAAAATAAACAGACAAACAAATGGATTAACACAACACGAAACAGACACTAACAAACAGCGGATGAACAGACAAACACGGTGAGTTTAAATCAATTATTTTACTTTTTTACTTTCTCCTCACCACACCCGTTCTCCACTCACCGAACACACAACCCCAAGTGAGTGAAAACATGCTGCTTTTATGCAGCTGTACAGAGACTCGATTGCTAATCAATCATTCAATTGGAGTCTTGGTACAACTGCATGTGAATGAATAAAGTGCAATTCCCCGTGCTCACATATTATTACATTTTACTTGCACGTGAAGTGCTGTGCAATCCCCGTGCCAAAATACAAATATATATTTTAAACCCCACTCGTGTTACACAGACCCATTTATATCTCGTGTACCGATGACTATACACCAACATTAACGCACTACACGTAACATACAACACAAATAAATAGCCCAGTGGTGGGGCACTTTGCCACAGATTCCCATGGATATTTACCCCGGCCCAAAACAGGTTTCGATACAGAAACAGTGGGCAAGCATGTCACAGATAGCACATTCTAGCTTCTTATTCACGCAGCAAATGCAACACAAATGGCATAAGTCACTGGGGTATTTCAGGGGTGTGACAGGCTGGCAGAGGGGATGATGTCAGACCCGGAACAGTAACATACAGGACAGACAGAGACACAGAGTTTGGTGAAGCTGAGCGCTTGGTTGCGCTCAGCATTTAATAAACAAAGTAAAATATTTAAAAACGGCACATGGCACTCTAGGCCAAATTAAATAAACAAAGAAAACATACTAACATTAAACGAAAAAGACACTAACACACAGGGACGAATACTAAACAAAACAAGTACCTTGCTGGTCCTCCAGCACGACGTAGCAGTTGATTAACTTTACTTTTCTCCTCCACACCTGTTCCTTTGCCCTGAACACACAACCCCGAGTGAGTGAAAACATGCTGCTTTTATTCAGCTGTACCGAGACTCTTGCTAATCAGTCATTCAATTGGAGTCTCGGTACAACTGCACGAGAGTTAATTTTAGTGCAATTTCCCATGCTCACATATTACATTTTACCTGCACATGAAGTGCTGTGCAATTCTTGTGCCTAAATACAAATATACATTTTAAATCCCTCATGTTACACAGACCCATTTATATTCTGTGTACCAATGACTCTACACCAACATTAACACACCACACGCAACACATAACACAAAAATATGCACAGGGGTGGAGCACACTGCCACAAGGGGTTAAATTGGTTTGGGCCACTTATTTCAAAGTTGATTCTCCCAAAGTGGGAACTTTGACAGATGACTTTACAACAGAAAGGAAATCTTCACCAAACATTTGATTTCGGTGATTTTAATAGCTTACCAATTCTTTCAGATAGAAGTCACCATGCTGGGGAGTTTGTGGTTTCATTATTGTTCTCATATATACTTTTGTTTTTGTGGACCAATGTCTCTGGCAGTTGACCCCCGCCCCCCGCTGTATTACATTACTGTATTTATCCACTCAATGCATAGGCGCCACTTGACTCAACGTTTCCCACTGAGGAATTCCTGCAAGCCCCCAAGTATGTTTCCACGCTTATTGTCCATTAATTATGTGAACTAGTTTCCTTTATCATTACTCGTGCGGCATAGGGTAGTGTTTTGATTGAACTTCGCAGAAACAAATGCATCGTTAAACATTGTGCTTTATTTTCTATAGAATGTGACTTTTTGTATTAGTCCTATTATTGAAATGTGTTCTTGCTCTGATTTGTAAAGACAGTGAATATCTATACCTTTATTAAAGCACCTCTGATATATAAAAACTATATCATAGTCCAAAACTTTATACAGGAATGTATTATATACATTAACAATGTCTTATTCCTAACATATTGAACTGCTAGTTCTTATGTACACTAGCCTTTCTTTGCAGTATTTGTAAAACTGTATGTGCACTGTGCCTTACTCAATTAAATGTGATTTTAATTCTTCAAATCAAACCATATAGCCTACTGCTCTACTTAATTCTAACTTTTAATCATCATTCAAAGATGTATGTACAAGTCCCTGTGTCTCTCATCTCCAAGAGGAACATGTCTGTATCTGCCCCCTCTGTGAAAGTGTACAAGAATGGTACCATACACTCCTCTCCCTCTTCACTGCCCAAATATACTTTTTGATAGTTGAGAATGGCATGTTCCACATCACTCTTCTCCATTGCAAGTACCGATGTCTCCAAGACATTTCCTAAAAACAGAGGCTTGTTTTCCTTCACCCATTTACTTGCTGCAAGACCGTTCTTTATTATGTGATGCTCATATAAAAACAAGTTTGATCTCTGAAATAACATTCATTGTCTTTGTTACTTTCTTGCTGAATTGGGCCCTTTCATGGCAATTTGCTCAATTGCTGTTAAGTCAGAAGGGAATTAAATAGTGCCCTTTTAGCTGTATCCATAGCACTATGAATGAGGAATCATAAAATATGATTTAGATGACATAAGCATGTTGTTATGAAACAAGTCAGTTACAAAGTAGTTGTGTTGCTGTTTGCAAAACCTTAGTTAATGAAGAATATATATTTCTTGCAAAAACCTTTTTCAGTTTTTAATATGTATTAGGCTATTAACACTCACATACTGTGTGTGCGTGTGTGTGTGTGTGTGTATATATATATATATATACACACACACACACAAACACACAGTTCTGGAAAAAATTAAGAGACCACTGCAAATTTTTCTTAAATCAGCATCTCTACATGTATGGCAGCCATTCCATTCCAGTGTCTGTTGAATTCCAACACAGGCACACCTCATTCTACTGAATGAGGTACTGATTAGGGGATCACCTGAACCAAATCTTATTTAACGAGGAAAAGTATAAAAACCACTCCTGTGGTCATCACTATCCTCTTGCAATAGGACCAGCTGGATGGCAAAACAGTGCTAGTAGTACCTCAAAAGTAATTGGAATAAAAAAATAACTATTGACTGTGCCCAAAGAGTTGAAAAGCAGCACACACTGGGGACAACAAAGCTACAGACCGGCAGAGGGCGAAAACGACTCTCCACTGACCGGGATGAGCGCCAACTCATTCGAATGTCACTCAGCAACCGTAGGATGACATCAAGTGACCTATAAAAAGAATGGCAAATGGCAGCTGGGGTGAAGTGCACAGCGAGGACGGTTCGAAACAGGCTCCTAGGGGCAGGGCTGAAGTCGTGCAAAGCTAGAAAAAAGCCCTTCATCAATGAAAAGCAAAGAAGAGCCAGGCTGAGGTTTGCAAAAGACCATAAGGATTGGACCGTAGAGGACTGGAGTAAGGTCATCTTCTCTGATGAGTCCAATTTTCAGCTTTGCCCAACACCTGGTCATCTAATGGTTAGGCGGAGACCTGGAGAGGCCTAGAAGCCACAGTGTCTCGCACCCACTGTGAAATGTGGTGGAGGGTTGGATGATGATCTGGGGGTGCTTCAGCAAGGCAGCAAGGCAATGGAATTGGGCAGATTTGTCTTTATGAAGGACGCATGATGGTCACCTCGCTATAAAAAAGATATTGCTGCTCTAGAAAGAGTGCAAAGAAGAGCGACCAGAATTATTCCGGGCTTAAAAGGCATGTCATATGCAGACAGGCTAAAAGAATTGAATCTGTTCAGTCTTGAACAAAGAAGACTACGTGGCGACCTAATTCAAGCATTCAAAATTCTAAAAGGTATTGACAGTGTCGACGCAAGGGACTTTTTCAGCCTGAAAAAAGAAACAAGGACCAGGGGTCACAAATGGAGTTTAGAAAAAGGGGCATTCAGAACAGAAAATAGGAGACACTTTTTTACACAGAGAATTGTGAGGGTCTGGAATCAACTCCCCAGTAATGTTGTTGAAGCTGACACCCTGGGATCCTTCAAGAAGCTGCTTGATGAGATTTTGGGATCAATAAGCTACTAACAACCAAACGAGCAAGATGGGCCGAATGGCCTCCTCTCGTTTGTAAACTTTCTTATGTTCTTATGTTCTTAAGCCAAGTACAAGGTTGTCCTGGAAGAAAACTTGCTTCCTTCTGCTCTGACAATGTTCCCCAACTCTGAATTGGTTTTTCCAGCAAGACAATGCTCCATGCCACACAGCTAGGTCAATCAAGGTGTGGATGGAGGACCGCCAGATCAAGACCCTGTCATGGCCAGCCCAATCTCCAGACCTGAACCCCATTGTAAACCTCTGGAATGTGATCAAGAGGAAGATGGATGGTCACAAGCCATCAAACAAAGCCGAGCTGCTTGAAATTTTGCACCAGGAGTGGCATAAAGTCACCCAACATCAATGTGAAAGACTGGTGGAGAGCATGCCAAGATGCATGAAAGCTGTGATTGAAAATCAGGGTTATTCCACCAAATATTGATTTCTGAACTCTTCCTGAGTTAAAACATTAGTATTGTGTTGTTTAAAAATGAATATGAACTTATTTTCTTTGTATTATTTGAGGTCTGACAACACTGCATCTTTTTTGTTGTTTTGACCAGTTGTCATTTTCTGCAAATAAATGCTCTAAATGACAATATTTTAATTTGGAATTTGGGAGAAATGTTGTCAGTAGTTTATAGAATAAAACAAAAATGTTAATTTTACCCAAATACATACCTATAAATAGTAAAACCAAAGAAACTGATAATTTCGCAATGGTCTCTTAATTTTTTCCAGAGCTGTGTATATATATATATATATATATATATATATATATATATATATATATATATATATATATTATATTATATATATATATATACACAGTGCCTTGCAAAAGTATTCAGACCCCTGACCAATTCTCTCATATTACTGAATTACAAATGGTACATTGAAATTTCGTTCTGTTCAATATTTTATTTTAAAACACTTAAACTCAAAATCAATTATTGTAAGGTGACATTGGTTTTATGTTGGGAAATATTTTTAAGAAAAATAAAAAACTGAAATATCTTGCTTGCATAAGTATTCAACCCCCACACATTAATATTTGGTAGAGCCACCTTTCGCTGCAATAACAGCTTTAAGTCTTTTGGGGTAAGTATGTACCAGCTTTGCACACAGTGTCGGAGTGATTTTGGCCCATTCTTCTTGGCAGATTTGCTCCAGGTTGTTCAGGTTGGTTGGACGACGCTTGTGGACTGCAATTTTCAAATAGTGCCACAGATTCTCAATGGGATTGAGATCAGGACTTTGACTGGGCCACTGTAGGACATTCACCTTTTTGTTCTTGAGCCACTCCAATGTTGCTTTGGCCTTGTGCTTGGGATCATTGTCCTGCTGAAAGGTGAATTTCCTCCCAAGCTTCAGTTTTTTAGCGGACTGAAGCAGATTCTCTTGCAGTATTTTCCTGTATTTTGCTCCATCCATTCTTCCTTCAATTGTAACAAGATGCCCAGTCCCTGCTGATGAGAAGCATCCCCACAGCATGATGCTGCCACCACCATACTTCACTGTAGGGATGGTGTGTCTTGAGGCATGGGCAGTGTTAGGTTTGCGCCACACATAGCGCTTTGAGTTTTGGCCAGAAAAGCTCTATCTTGGTCTCATCTGACCACAAAACCTTTTCCCACATCGCAGCTGGGTCACTCTCATGCTTTCTGGCAAACTCCAGATGTGCTTTCAGATGGTACTTTTTGAGTAACGGCTTCTTTCTTGCCACCCTCCCATACAGGCCAGTGTTATGCAGAGCTCTTGATATGGTTGACTGGTGCACCACTCCAGTGCACTCCACTCCCAGCCACTGAACTCTGTAGCTCCTTCAAAGTGATTGTTGGCCTCTCTGTGGCTTCTCTCACAAGTCTCCTTCTTGTTTGAGTGCTGAGTTTTGAGGGACGGCCTTTTCTTGGCAGTGCCTGGGTGGTGTGATGCAGCTTCCACTTCCTGATTATTGATCCAACTGTGCTCACTGGGATATCCAAACACTTGGATATTATTTTGTACCCTTTCCCTAATCTATGCATTTGTATTACTTTCTCTCTAACTTCTGTAGAATGCTTTTTGGTCTTCATTTTCCTTCAGATTCACAGCCTTACCAATGATCCTTCAACAGTGGGGTTTTTATCCAGAAAATGTGACAGCAACATTAATGGTTCACAGGTGGATGCCAATGGTAAGGTAATTGTGTCCTCTTTTGGGCAATTTCTTTCATCGGAGCAAACTGGGAGCTTCCACAGCACAGGGGTTGAATACTTATGCAAGCAAGATATTTCAGTTTTTTTTTTTTTCTTAAAAATATTTCCCAACATAAAACCAATGTCACCTTACAATAACTGATTCTGAGTTTCAGTGTTTAAAAATAAAATATCAAACAGAACAAAATTTCAATGTACCATTTGTAATTCGGTAATATGAGAGAATTGGTCAGGGGTCTGAATATTTTAAGGCACTGTATATATAGACACACACAAATACACACAGTGGCTCTCAAAAGTATTCACCCCCCTTGGACTTTTCCAAATTTGATTGTGTTACAACATGGAATCAGAATGGATTTAATTAGGAGTTTTTGCCACTGATCAACACAAAAAAGTCCATAATGTCAAAGTGAAAAATAAAAACTACAAATTGTTCTAAATTAATTACAAATACAAAACAGAAAATAATTTATTGCATAAGTATTCACCTCCTTGAGTCAATATTTGGTAGAGACACCCTTGGGAGCAATTACAGCCATGAGTCTATTTGAATAAGTCTCTACCAGCTTTGCACATCTGGACACTGCAATTTTTGACCATTCTTATTTGCAAAATTACTCAAGCTCCATCAAGTTGGATGGGGACCTTTGGTGAACAGCAGTTTTCAATTCTTTCCACATATTCTCAATTGGATTGAGGTCCGGGCTGTAACTGTGCCACTCCAGGACATTTGCATTTTTTGATTTAACGCCACTCCAGTGTGGCTTTGGCTGTATGTTTGGGGTCATTGTCCTGCTGGAAAATGACTCTTCTCCAAATCCCAGGTCTCTTGCAGACTTCAGCAGGTTTTCCTCCAGGATTTCTCTGTACTTTGCTGCATCCATTTCTATCTTCACGAGCTTTCCAGGCCCTGACACAGAGAAGCATCCCCATAGCATGATGCTGCCACCACCATGCTTAACGGTAGGGATGGTGTTCTCAGGATGATGTGCAGTGTTAGGCTTGCGCCAAACATAGTGCTTAGCGTTGAGGCCAGAAAGCTCTATTTTGGTCTCATCAGACCATAGAATCTTCCACTTGATCTCAGTCTCCAACATGCCTTCTGGCCAACTCTAGCTGGGATTTGATGTGAGTTATTTTCAACAGTGGCTTTCTTTTTCCACTCTCCCATAAAGGCCAGTTTTTTGCGAAGCACCCAGGCTATACAGCAGAACAACGCAGTTAAACGAGGCAGTCTTCCCAGCGACAGCGAGTGGAAGCGACAGCGAGTGGGAGAAGTACAGGCGTGGAAAAGTACAGAGCAGTTTCGAAGCAGAAAGGAGAAATTGCATCTTGAATTGCTTTAATCAGAAAACAGAGGACATTGGGGAAACACAGCCGCGTGTGTTTTTCTGATAACAAACAAGCAGTTAAACGAGGCAGTCTTCCCAGCGACAGCGAGTGGAAGCGACAGCGAGTGGGAGAAGTACAGGCGTGGAAAAGTACAGAGCAGTTTCGAAGCAGAAAGGAGAAATTGCATCTTGAATTGGTTTAATCAGAAAACAGAGGACATTGGGGAAACACAGCAGCAGCTCAAAGTCAAACAGCCGCGTGTGTTTTTCTGATAACAAACAAGCTGAAACTCGGAGCAGCTGATTCAAATTCAGCGTCGTTTTGAGACACGGGCGAGGGGAGGAGCCGACAGCACAGCAGAACAACGCAGTTAAACGAGGCAGTCTTCCCAGCGACAGCGAGTGGAAGCGACAGCGAGTGGGAGAAGTACAGGCGTGGAAAAGTACAGAGCAGTTTCGAAGCAGTTGGAAAGCAGGTTGACAGCTGCAGAAGAAACTAAACTTCAAAAAAAAAAAAAAACCCTCAACATGGTCTTCAAGCCTGTAATCTGTGACACCTGCTTGATGTGGGAAATCCGAGAAAACCCAGCGGAGCTAAACCAAGTGTGCGTAAAGTGCCGCGCGATCCAGGATTTGCATAAACTAGTAAGTATGCTAGAAATGGAGCTGGAGGAAGTGAGACAGCAACAGGATCTTGAGGAACTGGCACACCCACAATTCATGGAAGTCTGCATCACCCCTAACAGACTGAAAGCCACCAGGGAGATAGAAGGTCAGAACAGCTGGGTTCAGGTAGGCAGAAGCAGGGAAAAAAAAGAAACTTCGTCAAACACAACCACCAGAAATCAAAACAACCAACAGATTTGAGTCACTTCAGAATTGTGATGAGCAGAACCAACAACAAGAGAATGAAAGGAACAACATCCAGGACCCCATTGACAGTGGTGACCAGACAGCAAAAAGAAGGGAGGTCATGATTGTTGGGGACTCCATATTGAGAAACACAGCAAGTTCAATTCGCAGTTTGGACCCCCTTACTACAACAGTGTGCTGCCTTCCGGGAGCCTCGGTCAAGCACATCACTGAAAACGTGGACAGGCTCCTAGAACGAACAGGAGACGACCCGGTAGTAGTCGTCCACATCGGTACAAACAACATTGGAAGAGACAGACCAAAATCCCTGCAAAACAAATTCAGAGAGCTAGGAAGGAAATTAAAAGAGAAAACCAAAACTGTGGTATTTTCTGGTATACTACCCGCACCTTGCAAAGGACCATATGGACAGCTGGAAATAATTAATCAAAACGCATGGCTGAAGACGTGGTGCACACGGGAAGGCTTCACCTATCTTGATCATTGGACCACATTCTACAACGAGGACTATCTGTATAGACGGGATGGACTGCATTTAAATAACAAGGGAACTAGTCTACTTGGAGAAAAGATCCTCGAGCAGGTTCGGAAGCATTTAAACTAGAAAGGAAGGGGGGAGAAATCAACAAAAAAACAGAAGGGAGACCACATCAAAACAAGAACAACAACTCAGGTAAGACAACCATTAAATGTATTTATCTAAATGCTAGAAGTATCAGAAACAAAATTCTAGAACTTGAAGCTACTGCACTAACAGGTAACTATGATGTGATAGGTGTTACAGAAACGTGGTTATCTGAGAGTGATGGGGACGAATATAATATTTGTGGGTATACACTGTATAGGAAAGACAGGCAGGACAGAAGAGGAGGAGGGGTAGCGCTATACATAAGAAACAGTCTTGAAGCCCAGGTGTTAAACCTGGACAAAGAAAATAAAACCGAATCAATATGGGTCAGAATAACAGACAAAAATTCAAAAGGCATAATAATAGGAGCATGCTATAGACCGCCAGATTCAGACGGTGAGCAAAATAATCTGTTATACAATGACATTAGAAATGTGTGTAGCAAAGGAGAAGCCATACTAATGGGGGATTTCAACTTCCCCCAAATAAAATGGGAAAACCCGGTGGGTAGCGCGAAGGATGAAATAGAAATGGTGGAAATGACAAATGACTGCTTCCTAACACAATTTGTCAAGGCACCCACTAGAGGGGAGGCATGCCTTGATTTAGTCTTTTCAAATAACGAAGATAGAATAACTAAAACAGAGGTCAGAGAACCACTGGCAAACTCAGACCATAACATGGTCTCATTTGAAGTGTTTTTTAAATCCCCAAAAGTAAAGACTAAAGCTAAGGTTTACAATTTTAGAAAAGCAAACTATGAAGGCATGAAACAGAGACTAACAGAAGTAGATTGGAGTAAAATAGAGAAAACACCCACAGAAGAAGGATGGTTGTTCTTCAAAAATGTAGTACTAGAGGCGCAAAACAATTACATCCCTAAAGTAGACAAATCTAAATGTAAAACTAAATTGCCAAAATGGTTTAATAGATCAATTAAAAAAAAATATTCAGCGAAAAAAGGCACTTTACAGAGCATTAAAAAAGGACCAAAAAGAAAGTACGCAGAAAGAGTACACAGAACTGCAAACGCAAGTCAAAAAGGAAGTTAGAAAGGCCAAGAGAGAAATAGAAATGAACATTGCTAAGGGAGCTAAAACCAATTCCAAAATGTTTTTCCAATATTACAACAGCAAGAGAACATTCAAAGAGGAGATTAAATGTTTAAGAGATACAAATGCCAAAATCGTAGATGAAGAAAAAAAAATAGCAAATATATTAAATGATTACTTTTCACAAGTTTTTACAAAGGAAGATACTGACAACATGCCCCACATGTCATCCAGTTCCTATCCAGTTTTAAATAACTTTAGCATAACTGAGGCAGAAGTGTTAAAGGGACTAGGAGCTCTTAAAATAAACAAATCCCCTGGGCCGGATGAGATCCTCCCAGTAGTACTCAAAGAAATGAAAGAAGTAATTTACAAACCGCTAACCAAGATCATGCAGCAGTCTCTTGACACAGGGGTGGTACCGACAGACTGGAAAATTGCAAACGTAATACCGATCCACAAAAAGGGAAACAAAACTGAACCAGGTAACTACAGACCAGTAAGCCTGACTTCTATTATATGCAAACTTATGGAAACTATATAATAAGATCCAAAATGGAAAATTACCTATATGGTAACAGGGTCCTGGGAGACAGTCAACATGGTTTTAGGAAAGGGAGATCGTGCCTAACTAACTTGCTTGATTTTTTTGAGGATGCAACATCGATAATGGATAATTGCAAAGCATATGACATGGTTTATTTAGATTTCCAGAAAGCTTTTGACAAAGTCCCGCACAAAAGATTAATTCTCAAACTGAACGCAGTTGGGATTCAAGGAAACACATGTACATGGATTAGGGAGTGGTTAACATGTAGAAAACAGAAAGTACTGATTAGAGGAAAAACCTCAGAATGGAGTGTGGTAACCAGCGGTGTACCACAGGGATCAGTATTAGGTCCTCTGCTATTCCTAATCTACATTAATGATTTAGATTCTGGTATAGTAAGCAAACTTGTTAAATTTGCAGACGACACAAAAGTAGGAGTGGCAAACACTGTTGCAGCAGCAAAGGTCATTCAAAATGATCTAGACAAGATTCAGAACTGGGCAGACACATGGCAAATGACATTTAGTAGAGAAAAGTGTAAGGTACTGCACGCAGGAAATAAAAATGTACATTATAAATATCATATGGGAGATATTGAAATTGGAGAAGGAATCTATGAAAAAGACCTAGGAGTTTTTGTTGACTCAGAAATGTCTTCATCTAGGCAATGTGGGGAAGCTATAAAAAAGGCTAACAAGATGCTCGGATACATTGTGAAAAGTGTTGAATTTAAATCAAGGGAAGTAATGTTAAAACTGTACAATGCACTTGTAAGACCTCATCTTGAATATTGTGTGCAGTTCTGGTCACCTCGCTATAAAAAAGATATTGCTGCTCTAGAAAGAGTGCAAAGAAGAGCGACCAGAATTATTCCGGGCTTAAAAGGCATGTCATATGCAGACAGGCTAAAAGAATTGAATCTGTTCAGTCTTGAACAAAGAAGACTACGTGGCGACCTAATTCAAGCATTCAAAATTCTAAAAGGTATTGACAGTGTCGACCCAAGGGACTTTTTCAGCCTGAAGAAAGAAACAAGGACCAGGGGTCACAAATGGAGTTTAGAAAAAGGGGCATTCAGAACAGAAAATAGGAGACACTTTTTTACACAGAGAATTGTGAGGGTCTGGAATCAACTCCCCAGTAATGTTGTTGAAGCTGACACCCTGGGATCCTTCAAGAAGCTGCTTGATGAGATTTTGGGATCAATAAGCTACTAACAACCAAACGAGCAAGATGGGCCGAATGGCCTCCTCTCGTTTGTAAACTTTCTTATGTTCTTATGTATATGCAGTGTCTTCCAGCTCAGCTGTGGATGACTGTAACTCTATTAGAGTTGCCATAGGCCTCTTGGTGGCCTCCCTGACTAGTGCCCTTCACGCCAGGATACTCAGTTTTTGAGGACGGCCTGTTCTAGACAGATTCACAGTTGTGCCATATTCCCTCCCTTTCTTAATAATGGACTTCAGTGTGCTCCGGGGGGATATTCAGTGCCTTGGAAATGTTCTGTACAGTTTTAACGTTACTTCCCTTGATTTAAATTCAACACTTCAGCATCTTCTTGGCCTTTTTTATAGCTTCCCCACATTGTCTAGATGAAGACATTTCTGAGTCAACAAAAACTCCTAGGTCTTTTTCATAGATTCCTTCTCCAATTTCAGTATCTCCCATATGATGTTTATAATGAACATTTTTATTTCCTGCATGCAGTACCTTACACTTTTCTCTATTAAATGTCATTTGCCATGTGTCTACCCAGTTCTGAATCTTGTCCAGATCATTTTGAATGACCTTTGCTGCTGCAACAGTGTTTGTCACTCTTCCTATTTTTGTGTCATCTGCAAATTTAACAAGTTTGCTTACTATACCAGAATCTAAATCATTAAAGTAGATTAGGAATAGCAGAGGACCTAATACTGATCCCTGTGGTACTCCACTGGTTACCACACTCCATTCTGAGGTTTTTCCTCTAATCAGTACTTTCTGTTTTCTACATGTTAATCACTTCCTAATCCATGTACATGTGTTTCCTTTAATACCTACTGCGTTCAGTTTGAGAATTAATCTTTTGTGTGGGACTTTGTCAAAAGCTTTCTGGAAATCTAAATAAACCATGTCGAATGCTTTGCAATTATCCATTATTGATGTTGCATCCTCAAAAAAATCAAGCAAGTAAGTTAGACACGATCTCCCTTGCCTAAAAGCATGTTGACTGTCTCCCAGGATACTGTTACCATATAGGTAATTTCCCATTTTGGATCTTGTTATAGTTTCCATAAATTTGCATATAATAGAAGTCAGGCTTATTGGTCTGTAGTTATCTGGTTCAGTTTTGTTTCCCTTTTTGTGGATCGGTATTATGTTTGCAATTTTCCAGTCTGTCGGTACAACCCTGGTGTCAAGAGAATGTTACGTGATCTTGGTTAGCGGTTTGTAAATAACTTCTTTCATTTCTTTGAGTACTATTGGGTGGATCTCATCCGGCCCAGGGGATTTGTTTATTTTAAGAGCTCCTAGTCCCTTTAACACTTCTGCCTCGGTTAAGCTAAAGTTATTTAAAACTGGACAGGAAGAGGTTGACACGTGGGGCATGTTGTCCGTATCCTCCTTTGTAAAAACTTTGAAAAGTAATTTTATGTATTTGCTATTTTTTTTTCTTCATCTATGATATTGCTGTTTGTATCTCTTAGACATTTAACCTCCTCTTTGAATGTTCTCTTTTTGTTATAATATTGGAAAATGAAAAACATTTTGGAATTGGTTTTAGCCCCCTTAGCAATGTTCATTTCTATTTTTCTCTTGGCTTTTCTAACTTCCTTTTTGACTTGCGTTTGCAGTTCCGTGTACTCTTTTTGTGTACTTTGTTTTTGGTCCCTTTTAAGCACTCTGTAAAGTGCCTTTTTGACAGAATTTTTTTTTTTAATTGATCTATTAAACCATTTTGGCAATTTAGTTTTAGATTTAGATTTGTCTACTTTTGAGCTGTAATTGTTTTGCGCCTCTAGTATTAAAAAAAAAAACAGCCATCCTTTTTCTGTTGATGTTTTCTCTATTTTACTCCAATCTACTTCTATTAGTCTCTGTTTTATACCTTCATAATTTGCCTTTCTAAAATTGTAAACCTTGGCTTTAGTCATTACTTTTTGGGTTTTAAAAACCACTTCAAATGAGACCATGTTGTGGTCTTAGTTTGCTGGTTTGTTCTCTGACCTCTGTTTTAGTTATTCTGTCTTTGTTATTTGAAACGACTAAATCAAGGCATGCCTCCCCTCTAGTCGGTGCCTTGACAAATTGTGTTAAGAAGCAGTCATTTGTTATTTCCACCGTTTCAATTTCGTCCCTCATGCTCCCCACCGGGTTTTCCCATTTTATATGGGGGAAGTTGAAATCCCCCATTAGTATTGCTTCTCCTTTGCTACATGCATTTCTAATGTCATTGTATAACAGATTATTTTGCTCACCGTCTGAATCTGGCGGTCTATAGCATGCTCCTATTATTATGCCCTTTGAATTTTTGCTCGTTATTCTGACCCATATTGATTCGGCTTTGTTTTCTTTGTCCAGATTTAACACCTGGGCTTCAAGACTGTTTCTTATGTATAGCGCTACCCCTCCACCTCTTCTGTCCTGCCTGTCTTTCTTATACAGTGTATACCGACAAATATTCTATTCGTCCCACTCACTCTCAGATAACCAAGTTTCTATCACACCTATCACATCATACTGACTTGTTAGTGCAGTAGCTTCAAGTTCTAACATTTTGTTTCTGATACTTCTAGCATTTAAATAAATACATTTAATGGCGGTCTTACTGGAGTTGTTGTCCTTGTTTTGATATGGTCTCCCTTCTGTTTTTTTGTTGACTTCTCCCCCTTCCTTTTTAGTTTAAATGCTTCTGAACCTGCTCAAAGATCTTTTCTCCAGGTAGATTGGTTCCCTTTTTATTTAAGAGCAGTCTGTCCTGCCTAAGATTAATTATTTCCAGCTGTCCATATGGTCTTTGCAAGGTGCCGACCGTATCCCAGATAATACCACCGTTTGTGTCTTGTCTTTTAATTTCCTTCCTAGCTCTCTCAATTTGTTTTGCAGAGATTTTGATCTGTCTCTTCCAATGTTTTTTGTACCGATGTGGATGACTATTACCGGGTCATTTCCTGTTCGTTCTAGGAGCCTGTCCACATTCTCAGTGATGTACGTGACAGGCTCTTGGAAGGCAGCACACTGTTGTAGTAAGGGGGTCGAAACTGCAAACTGAACTTGCTGTGCTTCTCAATATGGAGTCCCCAACAATCATGACCTCCTCCACTGTCTGGCCACCATTGTTAATTAGGTCCTGGATGTTGTTCATTTCATTCTCTTGATGTTGGATCACAATCAGCAGCCACTTTGCCACAGTGCTATAACACGTGTTATTTTCAAAACAGCACACCTGAGACTACTTTGCTAATAAGTGCAAAACAGGTTTCTGCATTTTTTCTTGTTCCAATTGCTCTGGTTTTCTTTTTCTTGCCGACAGGCCTTCAGGGACCTGCAGAAGAGGAGAGTACTTCAGAGCAAGATGAAGATAGTCGCAGGCCGCTCATCGGGGATGGTGAAGAGGTGAATGGTGGGATTGATTATTCAGTCCAGGGGGAAGAGCCTAAGAAGAAGCCAACCCCAATCGGATTCTTCCAAGCATTCTGTCTTCCAGGAGTACTGTCGGTGAGTGACCCACTGGCCTTCCCGCATTTTACAATTTCAAAACTACAGTCCAACACTTTAAATATCTATTTTTTAAAAGGTACAAAAATGGTTGTAACAGGCTGACTTATCAGAAGTTCACCAATAACGAGGCAAAAAGCATTAAAACACAGTTTTCAATCAACATACACTCTTGTTTTGCTGTGCAACTCAAATTTAGTAATTTGTATGCTGTTGATTGTAAATGGTGTACATTATCTATTTTCAAAATAGTCATTTACACTGTGCATATAGAACACGTGTGATAATTGAGACGGCTGTATCCAGTCTTCTGAATACTATATTGTATTACTGTACTTTGCATCTGGAATAATGTATAGCACCTTATTTGCATGCATACCTTCCAATCCTTGTGCTTTTATATTAAATTGATATTAACCGAACTGTGACAATAACCATAGTGATATTCGGAGCAGCTTGTCCCCATTGACTCCCATTATATTGCAATGTGGTGTTTATTAGCACAGGGGCCATTAACAGGAATGATATTGTAATGTTCACTCTGCACAACTGAAAGGCAGTTGCACTGTTCTCCCCAAGGAGATATTACTGGCCTTAGTTAATATTATCAAGCAAGTCAACAACAGTGATGTCAATTTCACAAACAACCGGTTTATTGTTTTGAACAGTGATATCAACAAATGAAAAAGTGAACAAAGCAAAATACAAACGGGTATAGAGCAGAAAAAGAAGAAATGTAGAAAACAGTAATTCAAATAATAAGACAGAAAATTAGACAACCGTAGAGAGCAGGTAAGTTAATAAAGGTTCAGGTAAGTATGTAAATAAAAACAGAAGGCCAAACAGTAACACAAAATAGAAATGAGTTTAGTGTCCGGAGAGTCTCTAATAAACCCACACTCACGAATACAACACACATATACCCACAGAGAAAGACAAAGGCAAATGGAATAATTACAGATGAAAAACAATGATTTATGGAAACAATTACATTTAACAGTCTGTACGGCAGAGAATGACAGGTAGGCCCAACAAGTCCAGTAGTAGCAGTATAATTAAAATCCATACAAAGTAACAAAATAACAAAACCAAAAAAAATACTGGAAACCAAAGTGGCAATTGACAGTAGAAAAATCCAACAAATCAATTAAGGAATAATCTCACCAAATAATCCAGTCCAGAAATCCAGAAATTAGTCCAGTAAGGTTTGCAAGGAACTATGGTCTAACTTAAAGGATACAGTAGAATTTCGTGAGTTGGTCTGAAACGAAAGCACCTTGTTTTCTGAAATTATTGTAACCTATGCCTTGACCTTGGAATACCGAGCCACATCATTAACAACCTGACAAAAAAAAACAACAACAAAAAAACATTTGCAGTAAGCCAAGCATGTCACCTGACCCTACTGGCACACAAGCCTTTTGAAGGGCTTCTCTGTAGTTCACATGTCTTTGCTCAGGTTCTGTTGAATGCATGTTTGTACCATCTCTCTCTCCTTGGTTCTATCCAGTACTCCATGGCCTACGCCTGTCTCAAACTGGTGAACTATTCCTTCTTCTTCTGGCTGCCCTTCTACCTCAGCGTAAACTATGGCTGGAAGGAGACTGAGGCCGACCAGCTGTCCATCTGGTACGACGTGGGCGGGATCATAGGTATGGGTCTCTTAATCCTGTCATTGTCAGGTCACAAGGAGGGGTAGCTGCTCTTGTCTCTTAACAGTAAAAGCCCTGCGGCAGTCATTTTGGCTTTAAAATGTAATTTTCTCCAGTCGTGTAACACATATGGGGCTGCTCGTTCATGTACCTCTCTGTGTTAAATATTCTCACAAAGCATGAAACGCGGGAGTGCTGAAATAAAGGAGATACATTACATTAGACCTAAAAGCCCTGGGAGCAGTCACATTGACGGCCACACATAAACAAAAAAATAACAAAACAATTGTATTGTGATTATACAGAATGGTCTTCTACTTTTATTATTTTTATTTACTAGTCCGCAATGAGTTGATGTTCATGGATCAAATGACACAGAAGTATTCTGTGAAAGCTGGCTCTCGACGGTGGCCTTTTCAGGTATTTTACAATCTATTGGACCTAGCAACCATCAACTCCTGGGTACTTTACGAAGAGTGCACAGAGAAGAATTTACCAAGGGGTAGGGATGCACCGAATCCAGGATTCGGTTACGGATTCGGCCTGAATACTTACTTTTTCAGCAGGGTTCGGATTCAGCTGAATACTTACAATTCGGTGAACTGAATCCGATTCCTACATCCGTATATCCATTTGAATACATCCCTGAACATAACTGTTGTACAGTATTTAATAACAAGAACACGTTTTATGAACTCTCTCGCAGTTCTGAAGTCCCTAAATTACCGGTGGTGCACGCACTAAACACATGCAGCTGCTGAATGCAAACATACCCCCGCATGCAACAGCACATTCACATCACACTTTTCATGGAGTAAAGTTATGTTGGAAATCTGTAATATATAGTAACGGCAAACTGTTGTAGACTTGTGTGCTTTGTTGCTCTGTCTGTCATGTCAACTTTACAACTGTAAGATGTGCAGACCTTGTTGAACAATATAAGATTTAGTAAACTAAATTTTATGTTCTTGCAATGTGCCAATACAAGTTTGAACCATTTGGGAACTGCTGTGTTTTATTAAAATATTTTTTAAACTACGTCATAGCTTATTTGATATGTGTTACACACACACGGTTTATTTTAATCAACGTGGGTTTTATTTCGCAGGGAGATCATTCAGGTCACTCATCATAAGTTTAAAAAAATGTGTATGCATCATTTTGTAATTTCACAAAATGGGACACCATATATATATATTAATAAATAGGTGTATAATCACTAATATTATGAATATACAACATTGGGAGTGTCTTATATTGTAACAAGAGAATTATAATACTTGGTTTATACATGTTTTAAACTGAAATAGACGCAACTGTTATAAAAATATGGTTTGTTGTAATGACAATGGAGTAACCACTTTTGAGGGGTGGGACTGTTTCAGATAGAGCTATGGGAAATGATAGACTTATCTAGGAAGAGAAAGAGAACTCTGCCATTGACCTGTGACCCGGATCTGAAAGGTGGCCATCTTTTAGAGGGACTAGGGGAGTTTGCACCAGGAGAGAAGTGGTTGGAGTTAGTGAAGAGTGAGAGGGGTGTTTGCAGTCAAGAGTTTGAACAAAAGGAAATTTGTGCTTGGTCAAAAAGTGTCTAGCCTCTAAGTCCAGTTAAACCAAAGTCTGTTGGAAAAGCTGACTGGCCATGTGCTGAGCGCAGTTGTAACCAGAATAAGTGAACCAGAGTGGAATCAAGGTTTCCTTGGAAGACAGTGAGTCAAGCAAATAATTACTTATTAAAGCCTACTGGTGCATGTCAGGTATACACTGCCGAATGTATATAAATATATATATATATATATATATATATATATATATATATATATATATATATATATATATATATATATATAGTGTGTAAATAGTGGTCTGTGTGAACTGAGTTATAAAGGGTATGGTGCACTAGAGTCTTACACAACTACCATTGTAGGTAAGGGTACTGTGGTAGAGGTAATGGTGTCACTGACTGTGAAAAATTTCCACACAGACAGGTTAAAGTCTACCACTGGTTGGTAGTGAAGATTTAAGTTGTTTTCTTTCTGTTACCTTAACCTTCTATCAAAATAAATATTGCCAGCAGCTGATGTATAGCAATTAGTTGTGGACATTGTAATCATTTACACCACCCAACCATCTTGTTACTATATATATATATATACACACACACACACACACACACACACACACACACACACACACACACACACACACACACACACACACAGTGCCTATAGAAAGTATACACCCCCTTCAACTTTTTTCACATTTTGTTGTGTCAGTTTCATGCATTTAAATGAGGGTTTTTTTCCACTTATCTACACATCATACTCCACACTGTTAAGGGGGAAAAAAAGTTATATATTAAATAAAAAACTGAAAGATCATAATTGGATAAGTCTCTTAATACTTTGTCAAGGAAATTAATGGTTAAATTCATTTTAATATAGGCATTTCCCAGATATTTCATTCTGACGGTTGTCTGTGTGACATGCTGTTGTGATTGGGTTAACACCAATTCCAGAACATTCTTAACCAGATCTACTTCAAAGCTTGTTGATTAGGCCAAGGCAAAGGCCAAACATAGTGTTAACTCTTTGAAGCTTGTCTTCCAAAATGCTCTCTGATTGTCTGGCCATTTAAGGTGTCATAAAACTTATCTTGCCAAGCTATAGTGACTATGCAGTTGTAACATTATTGTGTTAAAGGTTAGTTAAAATGCTTTAAGAGTCATTTTTAATTACATAACTTGTAGACACAATTTTAATAGTTATTTTAAGTAAGTTTCCCAATAAAACTGAAGGGTATATTGTGTTTTAAATGAATATTATAAACTAATAACTAGTTTTTGAATATTATCCTTTATTTGTATTATGATGTGTTTTATATGGTTATAATCATAATTTTGTATAGAGAATTAAACTGAAATGTATATGCTTCTCTAATTAATGTAACAAGTTATATTAAATAGGAGGTTTAAATGATAAATGTAAAATCCTTTGATAACAAAATAGGTGGATACATTCCATTTCTTACACACCCTTTTTGTGTGACCTGCAACTGTCTATCAAATACTGTGAACCAATGGAAGGACTGACAAGGACTTGTTTACAATACAAGGGAACACCTATACATCGTGTTACTTAATGTCAAAACAAGGATTTCGCTCTCTGGGTTCGCTCTTTCTCTCTTCAATCTCATCGCTCTCATCAAACTCTGAAGTTCTTCTACCAAGATGCAATGATGTAATCTTCAAAGCTGTCTCGGTGAAGATGGGCTCCCTCCAGAAAGATGAAAGCTTTTGCCTACAGTCTTGTTGGAGGTGCTACGCTGTGCTGCTACATAACTAACTTCCACAGAGAGGACGACCGTGTTAAGAAGATTTTGTTTTAAACATTGCACCAACAGAATAAGTATCAAACTTATATTGTGTGTTTACAAGTAACTGAACTGTGCGTTTATTCAACTAGATGCTGGAACATTGTACATGCGTACTTAGCCACTTGGAAGCTAGCACATGTGTACGTAATGCGTGACTGAACCGAACAATGCGTGATGAACTACGAAGACTGCTTCACTAATGCAGAACTCTATGACCAGAGAGCACATCAAGGATTCATTATGAACATTTAACAATGCATTTGGATTTGGATCGTTAGGTTTCTTTTTGTCTTGTAACTAATACACATGTATGATTTGATTTGAAATAATTAAACATACATAATATTAATTGTTAATCTCCATCATAAATCTAGGGATAATTATGCCAGAATCGCTAGTTCTTATTGAGGTATTGTGTTTATTATGGTTAATAATTATATTATGAGCTATAATGGGTATTTTCTTTAATGGCAATTGGCGAGGACACAGTTGTGACATAAACCCTAGATATGCAACGTAAATATGCACGGAATGGTGGAAGCACCTTTGCAGCAATTACAGCTGTGAGTATCTTGGAATAGGTCTCTACCAAATTTTCACACCTAGATTTGGCAATATATGACCATTCTTCTTTACAAAACTGTTCAAGCTCTGTCAAGTTCCTGGGGAGCATTGATGGACAGCAATCTTCAAGTCATGCCACAAAGTTTCGATTGGAATTAGGTCGGGGCTCTGACTGGGTCACTCAAGGACATTAATCTTTTTGTTCCTTAGCCACTCCACTGCAGCTTTGGCTGTGTGCTTTGGGTTGTTGTCGTGCTGAAAGATGAACTTCCGTCCCAGTTTCAGCTTTCTTGCAGAGGGCAGCAGGTTTTCCTCGAGGACTTCTCTCTACTTTGCTCCATTCATTTTCCCTTCTATCCTGACAATTGCCCCAGTCCCTACCGATGAGAAACATCCCCATAACATGATGCTGCCACCACCATGTTTCACAGTGTGGATGGTGTTCTTTGAGTTATGCGCTGTGTTTGGTTTGTGCCAAACATTTTGCATTTAGGCCAAAAAGTTCCATTTTAGTTTCGTCAGACCACAAAACTTTTTGCCACAAAGCCTGTAGCTGTTATAAAGTTGCCATTGGCCTCTTGGTAGCCTCTCTTGCTCGGTCTTCCAGTTTGGAGGGACGGCCTGATCTAGGCATGGTCTTGGTGGTGCCATACACCTTCCACTTCTTAATAATCGTCTTGATTGTGTTCCAAGGGATATAAAAGGCCTTTGACATTTTTTATACCCATCCCCTGATCTGGGCCTTTCAACAACTTTGTCCTGGAGTTCTTTAGAAAGCGCCTTGGTGCTCACGGTTGAGTCTTTGCTTTGAAATGCACTACCCAACAGAGGGAACCTACAGGAACTGATGAATTTATCCTGAAATCATGTGAATCATGGTGTGTGATTTTGAAGGCGATTGGTTACACCTGAGCTAATTTAGGATTGCTATTACAAGGGGGGTGGACACTTATCCAACTAAGTTATTTCAGTTTTTATTTTTAACTAATTTTCTACAAATTTCTAGAATATTTTTTTTCACTTGGAAGTTTTGGGGTAGGAGGTGTAGACTATTTTAATGCATTTTAATTCCAGGTTGTAAGGCAACAAAAGGTGAGAATTTTGAAAAGGGATGTAGACTTTCTATAGGCACGGTATATATATAAATATTCTTCAGTTTGTCAGATGTTTATGTAACATGCTCAATAATAATAAAAAAAAATTGAAAAATGAATTACGTCCGACTGTTTCTCCTTTTGTTATACTATTTACATTGTTTTGAATACAGCCGTCAGACTGCTGCGGGGCTTCTAGGTATGAGTTTATCTCTGTTCCTTCTAGTGTTAACCCTGTTACTGTCAGGACATAAGGAGTAGCTGCTGCTTTGCACTTTTCTGCTCCTGGTCTAGATTCATTGCTAAAAACGTGTCAACACAAATAACCGGGATGGGGTTAGACGAGCCCTTATGTATTTGGAGAAGGAATTTCCTACTGGTTTTGGAAAATGTACAAAATTGAAATATTAAGTACCAAATGTAGAATAAAAATGGCTTTGATTCAATTCAGTTATGAACCTACCTTACATGGCCAAATTGTTGACGCATTATGATTTTTTATGGTCATTGAATAGGTGCCCAACAAGCAATAAGTTGGTCTGATGGGCACACTGTCAGCCAGATTTATACAAGTTTTTTCTAACGCAAAATTGTATAATAATGTTTGCTGTTTTAACAAACCTTTTCATTTGCAGACATTGGCAAAATATTATTATTGTTATTGTTATTTTCAATTTATAAATGCCAATATTTCGTAATCTATTACTTAGAACATGTGTCTACCAAATTGAAGAACAGCAGATCTTACTAATGGTGCTACTTTGTGTTTCTGGTTTAAATCTTGCACTCACTCACTCATGTATCAGGAGGGACTGTGCTTGGTTTGATTTCGGATGTCCTACAGAAGAGGGCCCCCGTTCTGGCTGTCAGCTTGATTCTGGCTATGGGATCTCTGATAGGATACAGCCGTGAGTATCCTAGATTTTCGGAAATTATTATTATAGGTCTTCAGGTTTGGTATGTTTTTATTTATTTTTTTAATAAATTGCTCAAACTGTGTTATAGCTGCCCAAATTTTTTTTTAGTCTGCATTGATGTGATCAGCTGTTCAAAAGGTCTGGTGTGTTTTCATTTGTACGTGAAACACAATGTGCTATACACAGAATGAGGGTATGAAATGGGTTACCTACTGTAGCCACATTAGGATACTTTAGAAACCAACTAGACCAAGCTCTGGGACCAAGAACAAGACTAGCATTGCTGAGTCACATGGGCTCCTTTCAGTCCTAACTTTTCTTATGTTCTTTCTTATGTTCTTATGCAGATTCCCCTAACAATCAGCCAGTGAATGCAGTCCTCATGGCTATTACAGGTACATTTAACATTAAACTTGCTTCCAAATATTTCAGTCACAAACTTCTCCCTGCTGGTGTTTATGAATTGAACATTAAAGGTTTGAAGTGACTCCAGCTATGGTAGGGAAAGCCACAATGGTTTGTAACATTACAATTGTAAAACTGTGTATCGTCATTAAGAGTTCAAGTTTTTTTTGTTTGTTTGTTTTGTTTTTTTTTCACATACATTTAAACCAATATAACTCAAAAAATGAACTAGTTACAGGGGATCAGCCCTATAAAGTTAGTAAAAAAAAAAAAAATTATAAAGACAGGATTGGTTTAATTAATAGGTTGGTTGTGTGTTCTCAAATATGAAAACGCCTGGTGATTGCAAAGAAACTTATGACACAGGCTAGGTGTTCAGCACAAGAAAAATAAAAAGAAAGATCTATTGCACTATTTTATACCGCTCGTGGTATTATAAGTAGGATAGCTCAGTCAAGGGTATGGGGTACTGCTATGTACAGGGTATTCAGAATTCATGCAACATTGTCAGAACATTGCGAAAACTGGAGGGTACGCAGAGGGTGACATGCAAAGGATAATGTCTGACAGACACTGTGGCTCACCATTTGGCCAAGGTTGTTGAATATTGTCAACATTTAAGTAGAATTGAAAACAGTGCAAAACTTCAATGATGCACGAATTATGAATTGCCTTGTATTTCTCTCATTCGCTCTATTATAGTGTTCGTCACGTATTTAATAAATACCATACCTAATAACCTAGACTAAACTATCCTGTACATATCCTACTGTCCTTCCTTTTTTCTTGTACTTAGTCTGTTTGTATTGAGAGGGTGGAGTATTTTCTTAAACAAAAGCTGCAGGTTTTTGTTGAAGTTCTCTTTTCACCCAGCCTGATTTGTGTTGCAGGGTTTTTCATCGGAGGGCCATCCAACATGATCAGCTCTGCGATCTCTGCAGATCTGGGGCGGCAGGAAGAGTTGCAGGGCAGCCAGGAGGCTCTGGCCACAGTGACTGGGATTGTGGATGGGACAGGCAGTGTTGGGGCTGCTGCAGGACAGGTACTGGGTGGGGTGTGTGTGTGTGTGTGTGTGTGTGTGTGTGGAGGGGGATTCTCTATTTTTGATGTTTTGTTTTTGCAGTATAACAAAGCAGTATAGTAATTGGCTTGCTTCAAAATACATTTTCCTTTTCACTGTCCTCTTCCACATTTTTATTATGTTCTGTGTAGTTATTGCAATTACTTAAATTTGGTGTATTGCCAGAATTCCAACAGGATACTTCCAAATTATATATACCGTATTACTTCAATTTGGCGCCGCTCTCGAATTAAAGATGCCCTCGTATTGACGCCCCCCAGTCATATATCAGCTTTATAATAGAGGCCGCCCAAGAATAAACGCAGCTATCAATAAAGAAACATTAAGGTATTTTTTTCTCGCCCACTAAAAAAAACACACACTGTAAACAAATAAATGCGCAACGCTGTGTACATGTTACTCCCCCGAAGAGACGCGAGCCTCAGTCTAGCACGAACATTGCAAACTAATGTACACACGCACATAATAAGCACATTTTATTTGATGGTAGTTCTGAAAGAAAATGCAAGATAAATTACGTACAGAACATCAGCCCTTCTGAAGTTCTTATAGGTGGTTTTGTTTTGTGTTTAGTAATTCCCACACTCAATCGTGTACAAATATAAATAATGTGTTTACTATCTATGAGAAGATGTAGTTTCGGTTTCTCTTGCAGAGAAATTACAAACAAGCAAGTTAGTAAGAAAAAAAAATAACGAGTAGGATATATTGTGTTTTTACAGAAATCAAGCTGATATTCGGAGGTAATTTTTGGTGCAGAAAAACATTATGCCACACTCTTGGACTGAACTGCCACACCAGCATTGTCCCGCCCCTTAACAACCAATACACACTCCTGATTTGCTGGTACAGTACTCCCCTGACCTTCCAGCTCCCACCTAATAGGCTCTCAGTAAATGTCACCGATAAATGTACTGCAGTCAAAGTAGGTTAGCCACACACACTGCTACATACAGGTAGGCTACCGTATTAGAGAAGTTAAGCAACCGTGATACTTCTAAAATGTCACAAATCATGAAAATCGTAGTATTGTTAGTAAAGGTCATCCTCGTGTAACGGCCGTCCTCTTTTAAGCGCTGTAGTCATTTTGATCAATTTAAAATAAGCTCTGATTTTAGTCTTGTGATTTAAGATTCATCTTAATCTCAGTTTTAATTTCATATTAAATTGATACAATTACTACATCCATCTAATTTAAATATGTTTTATTACTGATGTTGTTATTAACTGTAAATAACATTGTTTTTAAATGTGTGTATTTATTTCAATTATTTTTTTTATTATAAATTTTCTGCTTCCCGAGAGAAGCTTTCAATGGCTGATACGTATAGTCCCTCTGCCACAGACACAAACAAACAAGGTAGCTGCTTCCGCATACAGCGCTCAAAGAAAATCGCAGACTTTTGTCAAGCTTTTTGAGATGTTATAATAATAAAATAATAACTTGGATAGCATTATTGAGGAGTTTGGTGATTTTAAATTGAGTGATCAGGAGATGATTTATCAGTATGCACTACTATGAAGATATATGTGATAAATACAGTGAACAAGGAGAGGGACAGCGCTGGAGATGCCGTTCTGAGTGTCATTTTGATATGCAGTGCCTTTTAAACCTGTTTTACTGTAAATAAAATTACTTTTAAACAGTGCGTGTAAAATAAACAGCTTGTGTGAAAATAAATTAGACCTGACGCGCCTGACAGGCGCTGAATAAGTGGACTGCAAGTGGTTAAATACAGGACGCAATAGAGAGAGGAAAGAAGAAAAAAATAATAATAATAAATAAAGGGAAAGAGTTGGGTCTCAGACTATTGCGAGAAAGTGCAGTCAAAAATAATTGGAGTTAGGGAGTGGGGGCTGTAAGTTGTCAGGTGTCAAAATATGAGAAAGGGCTGCCATACAGTATATAATTTAATACAAGACTAAATCAGATTTTTTCAAGAATGAGGAATTGCATGATGTCTCTAATCCAATGAACATGAGCGGGTGGGGCAGCTTGCCTCCAATTCATCAAAATACGGCGGCAGGCCAAAAGAGATGCGAAAGCCAAGGTGCTGGATTGGGGTTTGGACAAAGGGAGTTCCTCAGGTGCAACATCAAATTTCACTATCAGTGGTGTGGGGTCAATGGCCAATAAAAAATTTAGGAGATGGTCTCAGAGGCAAAGTTCCAAAATGCAGCTAGCCTGGGACAGGTCTAAAACATATGGATCAATGAGCTGGAGCCTGCTTACAGCTATCACATGTAGGATCAACATTAGGATAAATGTTTGCCAGTTTAGTTTTGGACATGTGGATGTGATGCAGGATTTTGAATTGAATCGGAATGTGACGTGCACAAATAGAAGAGGAGTGTACTCTTAAAATAATAAGAGTCCCAAATGTCATCTGTAAAATGATAGCCAAGGTCCTGCTCCCAGGCAGCCCTTATAGCAGTTATTAAAGGACAATGTAAGGAAAAAATAGAATTGTACATTTTAGAAATCATACTCCTACACTGAGGATTAAGTTTAAGTAGAGAATCAATGGGGGGCTTCAACAGGTACATTTGGGAAATGTCACCTTACTACGCACAAGGTGTCGAATCTGCAAGTATCGGAACAAGTGTGTATTTGGAATATTACATTTTTGAGAAAGTTGCTCAAAAGAAGCAAAATTATTATCATATACAGATCTTTCACAAATTTCAGACCCATGCCATGCCTGGAAGGAAACATCATTCAAGACGGTGCAAAATTATAATTAATAGCAATGGGAGAGAACATTGATTGAGATTGAAAACCAAAATTATGTCTAAACTGGGTCCAAATCTTAAAGGAATGTTTTACTATAGGGTTAGAACTAAACTGTGTGAAAGAAAGAGGCAGTGAGGAACATATCAATGCTGTTAAAGATGTAGGCTGACAGGAGGCAGCTTCAATCAGTAGCCAGGCAGGCCCTGTATGCTGTAGATGATGGTGGAGCCAGTATGCGATGAAACAAATACTAGCTGACCAATAATACAATTGAAAGTTGGGCAAGGCCAATCCTTGCAACTGTTTAGGCCTGTGAAGGAAGGACCTGCGAATACGCATTATATAATTTGAAATTATATATATCTATATATATATATATATATATATATAAGATATATTACTTAGAATAACCTTATTGATCATATATATAGCATGAATATTATATATTATACAGCTCTATATATATTGAGAGGAACGGTAGTTCCTTGTACAAGTTAGAATAACTTGTTTGAAACTACCGAGAGTCTCTATACAGCTCCAAGAGTTTTGGTGTTTTCACCATTTTGCAGCGGCAAAATTCCCAGGAGGATAGTAGCGTATTTAATCTTGTAAAGTGTGATTTTATGATTAAATTAATCATTTTAAAAAATGCAGGGAAGTCCGTTTTCTAACAGGGTGTAGAAATGGTGAATAAGCATTCACAAATAATGCTTAGAAAACAGTCACTTTATTGGAACTGTGAAACATCCCATCAGCTCCCTTGCAATGTCAAGCCCACTAAATGGTGTTTTACGTTTGTCTTCTCCCTCTGCGCGGGATGTGAAGCTTATCATTTAAATTTACTGAAATGTGTTGCATCTTTAGAAGTAACTGTATAGTCATTTTACAAAAATGTGGAGATTTATACTTGGTTACAACCCTGTCTGAATATGCTGTAATTAATAATGAAACTGATAAACAATATTTAGTGGTGTCACATATATATGTTTATTGGTACAGCATAGAATAGACAATTATATTGAACAGAGTCACATCACACTGGGCTACAGGGAGATTGATAGAACTGAGCACCAGACAATGCATTCACTTCAGTTTTGTAGATCCCAAAACACATCCTTTTTAATTGTCATTTATGTCCCCTCATCACGTGGCAAGTTTCCAAGCCTCACAAACATTCCTTTACTTCACCAACACCAGACAGGCAAGTAAGGCACCTCACATTCATTTGCATCTGTTATCTCTGAGATTCACCCATCCTCTCATGTAACCAAGCAGCGCAGAACAGAGGACCCTTCACAAATGCCCATCAATGATCATATTTGCTCTCCCTTTAATCAATCTCCAATTTGAGACAGACCGTGCATTCCAAAATACCCCATCGAAACTCTGTGCTCAGTATCTCTCCATTGAAAGTACCATACATTCCAAATATTCTAACCCTATGAATATGGACTATCACATTTCTTTAGTGTCATTAGCAAAGGCGGCCGTTTGTACTAACAAGGTTAAACAATAGGTTACGCTTTACTAAACATTTTAAAACTAATAAACAAACAATTACCATAATGAACACTATCGTAGTGTGTTGCTTAAAACATAGTAACACAATATTCATAATAAAGTTGAGTTCTTATTTATAAACAGTAACACGTTTAAAGCTTGGGACTCCCTGTCTGTAGATTGGTGGTGTTTACTTTGTCGTCAGCATATTTTAATTGATTGAAAGCTGAAATTACTTTTTTTTTTTAAAAATCACACTTTTCTTATACCAATACAGTATTGGTAAGTGATAATCAGTTAGTTTGAAAACCAGCCTTTAATCACTGATAATAGGTGCACAGGCAGTGATTCCGTGAGTGCTGCAGGGCTCAAGCACCAATGGGGGAAAGTAAGGTCCTGCACAGTGCAAATAAATTTCCTGCTATGTCAAATTATAGTGTGGATGTTTCACAAGTAGAGCTCTTATTGCAGTGTTTAAACATAAAACCCATTTATACAAAGTCTCCCAGCTTTCTAGAACAGATCTGTTTTTCCCTTGTTTTTCTTTTGTATTTGTTTTGCTCTCATTAGCATCTATAGTAGATACAGCGTCCGTCAGTTCTGGCAGATTCTACTGTACTTGCTGAAGTGTTTTTCTCCCACTGCTAATTAAAAAAAAAAAAAAAAAAAAAGCCACCTAGCTAACAATTTCATCCCGAGGGCTACAAAGAAAAGTCTTCGAATTGGGACTTTAGTGAAGACTGCATGTGTATGTGAGTACATTAATTATTGTAGATAGTAATTCATAGCCAGCCAACGGAGCTTCATGGTCAGCAAGGTGACACAGCTGGGAGAATTTTTTTCCTCTGTCTTCCTGTCTGATGCTGTCAGTGTCAGTTTCTCAGCACACAGTACAGTAGTTGCTCAGTAACCAAGAACAAACAGCTGATTGGTCGATCTCTATGAGCGTTTATGAGGTTGCTTGTTTTGTTTAAAAAAAAAAAAAAAAAAAAAAAAAAAAAAAATGAAAATCTAACTGTGGTGTTTTTTTTTTGTTTGTTTTTTTAGCAAAATAAAATCTAAGCCTATTTTCATGGACCTCCAACTGTTGATTCCAACTTAGGCACTTCACATAAGGACTAGCAAGTTTTAAAATGCACAGTATTGTTAGTTTCTAACCCTGATATTATTGTATTTAGATTTGTTTTAATAATTTATTTGATGAACCCTCTAGTGTGCCTCTGTAATCCTGAAAATCACTGACTTTTCAAGAGTTTGTTCATATAGGTATCAATATGACAGTTGATATACCATGTAAAAGCAGAAAACTTATGTCTTAGTTTTTTTTTCCATTTGAACACCTCATGTGGAATAAATTTATTTAGTCAGACAAGCACAATAAAAAATGATCATTTACCAAAAATAGAAAAATTGATGTCTGGTTTTGCATGTAAACTGTTATTTACAGTACTGTGCAAGAGTTTTAGGCAGGTGTATAAAAATGCTGTAAAGTAAGAATGCTTTCAAAAATAGACATTTTAATAGATTATATTTATACATTAACTAAATGCAAAGTGAGTGAACAGAAGAAAAATCTACATCAAATCCATATTTGGTGTGACCACCCTTTGCCTTCAAAACAGCATCAGTTCTTCTAGGTACGCTTGCACACAGTTTTTGAAGGAACTCGGCAGGTAGGTTGGCCCAAACATCTTTGAGAACTGACCACAGTTCTTCTGTGGATTCAGGCAGCCTCAGTTGCTTCTCTCTCTTCATGTAATCCCAGACAGACTCAATGATGTTGAGATCAGGGCTCTGGGGGCCATACCTTCACTTCCAGGACTCCTTGTTCTTCTTTACACTGATGATAGTTCTTAACGACTTTTGCTGTATGTTTGGGGTCGTAGTCATGCTGCAGAATAAATTTGGGGCCAATCAGATGCCTCCCTGATGCTATTGCATGATGGATGAGTATCTTCCTGTACTTCTAAGCATTGAGGAGACCATTAATTCTGACCAAATCCCCAACTCCATTTGCAGAAATGCAGCCCCAAACTTGCAAGGAACCTCCACCATGCTTCACTGTTGCCTGCAGACACTCATTCGTGTACCGTTGTCCAGCCCTTTGGCAAACAAACTGCCTTCTGCTACAGCCAAATATTTCAAATTTGCACCTGCTGCCATTTTTCTGCACCAGTTCCTGTGTTTTTGTGCATAGTTGAGTCGCTTGGCCTTGTTTCCAAATCAGAGGTATGGCTTTTTAGCCACAAGTCTTCCATGAAGGCCACTTCTGACCAGACTTCTCCGGACAGTAGATGGCTGTACCAGGGTCCCACTGTTTTCTGCCAATTCTGAGCTAATGGCATTGCTGGACATCTTCCGATTGCGAAGGGAAGTAAGCATGATGTGTCTTTCATCTGCTGCAGTAAGTTTCCTTGGCCGACCACTTCGCCTACGGTCCTCAGCGTTGCCTATTTCTTTGTGCTTCTTCAAAAGAGCTTGGACAGCACATCTGGAAACCCCTGTCTGCCTTGAAATTTCTGCCTGGGAGAGACCTTGCTGATGCAGTATAACTACCTTGTGTCTTGTTGCTGTGCTCAGTCTTGCCATGGTGTATGACTTTTGACAGTAAACTGTTTTCAGCAACCTCACCTTGTTAGCTGAATTTGGCTGTTCCTCACCCAGTTTTATTCCTCCTACACAGCTGTTTCTGTTTCAGTTAATGATTGTGTTTCAACCTACATATTGAATTGATGATCATTAGCACCTGTTTGGTATGATTGTTTAATCATACACCTGACTATATGCCTAGGTTTTTTTCATAATTGACAATGTTTACGTCGTATGTTTCTGTAAATATTTGAAAATTAAAACACATGTTACAATATACAAAACATAAAGAGTGTCAAAGCAATGTTCAAGAAAATTAAAAATTGTCTCTCAATCTTGGATTCCTCAAAATAGCCACCCTTTGCCTTACTAACAGCCTCACAAACACAAGGCATCGGTTAACGAGTTTCAGCAGGAAATCACCCGACATTCTGCAGCAATTCCCAGAGATATAGGGCACTTGTAGGTAGCTTTGCTTTGACTCTTCTGTCCATTTCGTCCCATACAGGTTCTATGGGATTGAGGTCTGGAGACTGGGCAGGCCAGGTCATTAGATTGAGTTGTCCTTCACTTTCCTTCTTCGCCAGATACTTCTTGCACAACTTTGATGTGTGTTTCGGGTCATTATCTTGCTGAAGAATGAAGGACTGCCCAACCAGCCGTAACCTGATAGAATGGCATGCCTCTGAAGCATGCTATGATAGCCATGCTGGTTGAGCTTGCCATGGACTTGGTAAAGATCACCAACTCTGTCCCCATCAAAGCAACCCCAGATCGTGACACTGCCTCCTCCATGCTTGACAGTGGGAACCACACATGCAGAACTCATGCGCTCACCCTCTCTGCTTATATACAGTACCAGTCAAAAGTTTGGGTACACCTGATTGAAACCAGGTTTTCATGATTATCTATGCTTTTAACTGTATAAACTTGTCTATAAACACTTTAGTATTTCATTATATGATACGTGTACTTAATATAAGCTGATAATCATTAGTGAATTGCATTCAAATTTTTTTTTTTTTTAAATGAAAATGTAAATCTTGTCAATTTCAATGAAATGGTCACCCAAAGCAAGGGGATTTCAGTCTGAAGCCCAAGGCAGTTAAAAGTCTGAAATGTGTATAACATGGTATTAGAACACTGGCCTAATTATAAAAGTGTCTTTGTTAGATGTTTTCTGAGTTAACTAGCATATTACCTAATTAACCTTTTGTCACCAATTATTGTTAACAGGTGAGGGTCCATGATTACTATAAATATAGGTAGCATAGGTACAAGTGTGTAATTCCTGAATGTAAGGGAGCAGAAAATGGCAAAATACGCTCAGTTAAGCAAAGAAAAAAGTGTAATTACTTTAAGAAATGAAGGTCAATCTAAGACAAATCGCAAGAACTTTGCAAGCGTCTGTAACTGCTGTGGCCAAGACCATCAAACGATTTGAAGAAACTGGCACTCATGAGGTCAGGCAGGCCAAGGGTAACCTTGCTTAGTATTCCATGAATTCCATGAGTGTACAAGTCTGGGAAACACAGTAGGTCTAGTCCCCTCCCCAGTCTTCCAGAGCGTCATCCTATATGTGAAGCATTTGGTAAAGATCAGTAGCTGTACCTTTCTTTCTTTCACTGTGTGTGGGATATATTGTGTAATTGTGGTAAATGAAGCCTCTTCATCCGGTTGAACTTTATGTAGCAAAGGTTCTTTGGGGTGAGGTTGTTCTTTGGTTGTTTCCTCCACAGTGATTTCATCGTCGTCATCTTCATTGTCAGAATGACATTGAAATGTGTTCAAGTTGTGAATAGAGTGCAAGCTGACAGAGTTTTTTGGCAAGATGATGTCTTTTTGGAAAGGATTGATTTCCTTTAACTTCCTTAAAGCATTATACACTTTGACATCCACAATGTCTTCCCAAACAGTTTTGGACTTTGTTGGTGCACGGCATACCAGGATGTGGAGTTCCAAGTCATCTGGCAAGGCTTGTTTTGGCGGGGGCGTTTGCTCAGTGTTTCCTGAAGATCTATGTAAATTGCTTTGTTGATTGCCAGATCTAAATTATGTCAAGCATGGAATCCAAGAGTTAAACGCAAAAGCCTTACGATTTTTTGTGGCATTGTAAGAAGTTATTGCTGACATTTTAGTGATATCCAAGTTCCAGTCATCTAAAATGTCATTGAGCTTCTTTCAGGCCCTCAGCTGTATGATCTGTGTTCATTTCAGCACAACCTATGCACCAGGTTTGTATTACCCAGCTCTCTGAAATGAACTGGACAGTTACTGACATGTAGGCATCTGTGGTTCTGCTTCTCCAGAGGTCAGTAGTGCATAAGTAAAAAGGTATTCTGCAAAGTATATTCTGGTATAGATTAAGCAAACTTGTTAATTCTCATTTGCAGAGGTATTCAAGGAAATGCAAACATGGATAGGAGGAGTGGCATGTAACACTGTTGCCTCAGCAGTGGAGTAACAAATCAGTATTAGTCATTCAAAATTATTGATCTGGTATAGACAACTTGATTTGCAGAACTGGGCAGACACTGTGGCAAAAAGACATTTAATAGAGAAAATTACATTAAGGTACTGCACGCAGGGAATAAAAATGTACATTATAAATATCATATGGGAGATATTGAAATTGGAGAAGGAACCTATGAAAAAGACCTAGGAGTTTTTTGTTGACTCAGAAATGTCTTCATCTAGGCAATGTGGGGAAGCTATAAAAAAGGCTAACAAGATGCTCGGATACATTGTGAACAGTGTTGAATTTAAATCAAGAGAAGTGATGTTAAAACTGTACAATGTATTAGTAATACCTCATCTTGAATATTGTGTGCCAAGAGTCACCTCGCTCTAAAAAATATATTGCTGCTCTAGAAAGAGTGAAAGAAGAGCGACCAGAATTATTCCAGGCTTAAAAGGCCTGTCATATGCAGACAGGCTAAAAGAATTGAATCTGTTCAGTCTTGAACAAAGACGTCTACGTTGCGACCTAATTCAAGCATTCAAAAATTCTAAAAGGTCTGACAGTGTCTACCCAAGGGTTCTTTCAGGCCCTCAGCTGTATGATCTGTGTTCATTTCAGCACAACCTATGCACCAGGTTTGTATTACCCAGCTCTCTGAAATGAACTGGACAGTTACTGACATGTAGGCATCTGTGGTTCTGCTTCTCCAGAGGTCAGTAGTGCATAAGTAAAAAGGTATTCCCATTAACTGTGCGCTTTTGTTTAATCATAGTCTTGGAATCTCTGTATTCATGAAGGACTTGTGATTAGGAAGCTCATACTTGCAGTTGCGTTTGGTAGCAGGTTTCTGATTCCATTCTTTTCAATAGTGTGCACAGGCACCTGATCCATGCAGATAAACTCAGCCTCTGCTCTGCTGAAGCTGGAAACTGTTGTCTGTCGAATGCAGCTGTAAGATGCAGTTTTAGGTGTTCTAGTTGCAGACTTCTAATTCAAAAAGTTCATAAACTAAGCTAAATTTTCTGTGATGTTTCATACATGTAGGACAGTGGTCCTCAAAGGAATTTTGGCACAGGCATAAATTGATCGTGTGTGTGTGTGTGTGTGTGTGTGTGTGTGTGTGTGTGTGTGTGTGTGTGTGTGTGTGTGTGTGTGTGTGTGTGTGTGTGTGTGTGTGTGTGTGTGTGTGTGTGTGTGTGTGTGTGTGTGTGTGTGTGTGTGTGTGTGTGTGTGTGTGTGTGTGTGTGTGTGTGTGTGTGTGTGTGTGTGTGTGTGTGTGTGTGTGTGTGTGTGGTGTGTGTATACCCCCAGTGGGGTTATTCTGGGAGACTCTATTCCGGCCAAGTCCATCATTAACACGAACGACGCGAATAAGAAATTTAATACCATATTATGAAAGTTGGCGCGGCGGGAACATAAGCAGGTCCATAACTGGCGGTGCCACAGTATACAGTATGAAAATCTTTATCTAATAGACGCCGCTCTCAATAAAGAAACGTAAACGTATTGTTTTACTACTGCTGCTCAAAAAATAAAGAAACGCGCAACTCTGGCTCTGAACATCTGACACCCCCGGAGAGACTGTAGCCTCAATCCACCATGTAATACTAACTAATGTACACACACCTTAGTAAGCACATTTTATTTAATGGTACAGTTCCGACAGACAACCCAAGATGAACTACATACAGCACATCAGTCTTTCAAGTCAGCCCACATAGCAGGGGATAAAATAAGGGCTGTCTGTTTACCTCGCCCTCAGCTTGGATGGTGAAAACTTAAACTCAGAGGAACTTATTTGGAGCCGGTCACTCTAGCGCTATCCGAAAGCTAGCCGAAGTTATCTTGTAGGGAGTTCAGTTGTTTGTTTTGTTTTTTTTATTCAATTGGAATTTTACTCAGTCCTGTACAATCAAAAAAAAAAAAATAGCTTACTATCTATGAGAAGACTTACAGTGAAATTACAAAAAAAACAGGTAAATTACAGTGAGAAAAAATAACCGGGTAGGGTATATTTTAGTTTTAACAGAAATCAAACCGATATTCAGAAGTAATATTTTTCGTTAAGAAAAACCAACTGTTTCGCATTCAACTACCGTTATATTGCTGCTCTAGAAAGAGTGCAAAGAAGAGCGACCAGAATTATTCCGGGCTTAAAAGGCATGTCATATGCAGACAGGCTAAAAGAATTGAATCTGTTTCAGTCTTGAACAAAGAAGACTACGTGGCGACCTAATTCAAGCATTCAAAATTCTAAAAGGTATTGACAGTGTCGACCCAAGGGACTTTTTCAGCCTGAAAAAAGAAACAAGGACCAGGGGTCACAAATGGAGTTTAGAAAAAGGGGCATTCAGAACAGAAAATAGGAGGCACTTTTTTACACAGAGAATTGTGAGGGTCTGGAATCAACTCCCCAGTAATGTTGTTGAAGCTGACACCCTGGGATCCTTCAAGAAGCTGCTTGATGAGATTTTGGGATCAATAAGCTACTAACAACCAAACGAGCAAGATGGGCCGAATGGCCTCCTCTCGTTTGTAAACTTTCTTATGTTCTTATGTTCTCTCTCCTCTTCTTGTCCCGCCCCATAGCAACCAATAATACACACTCCAGATTGGCTGATACAATACTCACTGACCTCCCAATTCCCTCCTAATAGGTTCACGTTAACTGTCAGTAAATGTACTGTATACAAGCCCCAAAACACACAAGAGTACAGTGCTGCAGATCGAAGCTTCTCACGGCGCCGCTTCTAAAATGCCTTAAATCATGTAATAAAACATGGCAGCATTTGTAAAGACCACCCTCGTATAATCGCTACCCTTAAGCGCTGCAGTAATTTACATAAATATGTAATTTACATAAAATACGCAATGCAAATATTTTTAAATAGCGTGTTTACACAGATAACCGTGAATAAACTAAAATAAAAAAAGTGTAGATAGCGTCTCGCTTTGTTTCAATTTGACAAATTTGTCAACACTACTTTGGTTTTAAAGATCGCTCATCTCCAGTATAATTATTCTGAGATTCGTAATAAATATACTACTGTGTTTTCCATGTCTGGTGAAATATATTATTTTTCTCAATAAGTCAGCGAAATTCAGTGCTTACTAACATATTAACACCCTGCCTCTGCTCACAATGAATAGACAGCCGTCAGATCTTTCACTTTCCCTTTGGCTACTCAGTCGCCTTCAATTTTCATGCAGAATACCGTGAACGGCCTCTGCTTGCTTATGATTGGACAGCTGCGTAAAACTTGGCAGATATTTGACTATCCTATTGGTTAAACTTAGTCAGTACCTGCACCTGAAACTGACACAGTTTAGGAACATACAAATCTACGTATTACTCAGAATTCAAGTTGTGGGCTAGACTTACTACTGTAAGCTGCTGTATTAGTACAAAGTTTGCACTTACAAAAGTGTCAGAACTACACATGCACTGCAAATCCTAACATGTTGACGTAACTGTAAAAAAATGAGGAATCTCATTGCCTTGAAAAAAAAGTGTTACTTTTTCTAGTCACTTCAGATACTAATTATTTCAACTTACTTCAATTAAGTCACAGTAACTTATTTATATATATATATATATTTGCCGTGTGACGGAAGGGCTGCAGTGTGTCCACTGCGCGTGGTTGCCGTGTGAGGGAAGGGTTGCAATGTGTCCACTGTGCGTGGTTGCCGTGTGAGGGAAGAGCTGCAGTGTGTCCGCTGCGCGTGGTTGCCATGTGAGGAAACGGCTGCAGTGTGTACGCTGCACGTGGTTGCCATGTGAGGGAAGAGCTGCAGTGTGCTGAAGCCAAGCCATGCTGGTTGTTCTGTTGCCCTGTTGTTGTTTGAGCCTGTTCAGTAAAGTCTGGGCATATATGCATTTTGACTCCCAAAATGTTTCTGTTATTCCTCGAACCCACGAACACTACAATATATATGTACTGTGTTATTATACCATTATGTTTCGATAAAAAAAAAAATCACTGGAAATAATCTTTTAGTTTAATAATGGGTTAATTAAGGTTAAATAACGACCGATATATAATAATTTTATAAACCTGCTGTTTAACTTCTGCAGACGCATGTCGATCAAACAAGTGTTAAAATAAAATTGGCATATTGCCTCCTTTTGCCAGAATTTCTTTCAAACATCTTTGGCATTTTGGCTTTCCGTTGTCGATAGCATGGCTGTCTTTGTTGGCCAAAAACCCCAAATAATCCCAAATCAATAGTTTGAACAACACCACAAAATATATATATATATATATATATATATATATATTATATATATTATCTATATATATATATATATATATAATATAATTTTTAATAATGTATTGGGCTATTTTTAGGAAACTTTGAATTGGGGCCATTATTGATGCTTCTCTTTGTCAAACAGTGCAATGAATCGCAGTTGTACCATAGCTCCCCAGAGGGCAGAACCGCAACATTGTGGTATACCATTGGTACTGGTACTGTCGGCCATCACTAGTTTGTATGTGTCACATTTTTCCAATTACATTCATTGGATCTACCTTTTTATATAACACTGATCACTCTCATATTGTAGTCACAGCTGTGCCGGGGAGATGCACTGACTTTATTCTTTCCATTTATTTCAGTACCTGGTCTCCTTGATTGAAAGCAAATTGGATTGGATGAGTGTCTTTTATTTCTTCATTGTCATGGTAAGTAGTATTATTTTGTATTTAAAAAATTTAGCATTTGCCTCCTATAGACCCATATAAAATGGATTGCGATTTTTAACTGCACACTGTCTTTCAATACATTCGACTGTTGGGACATATTTTTGTTTTTTTAGTTTTTACCTTTTGACTCGGTTTGAAGGAAAACAATGATGAAAATGTTTTGTGTTTATTAGACTATACAAAAATGGAAATAAAAGGTATAACAAGTATTAGAAAATGATTGAGTGCGAACAGCCAATCAGCTTCCAGGTGTAGCATCATTCTATTTTGCATAGATGCCCGCTGGAACGTTGATGTGCTTTACTGTGAATTATATTTTGAAATCAATCCGCTCACAAATACCAGCTTTTTCCCATTAACATTCTAATCTACAACTAATCTGATAACATAAAAAAACTACTTAAACATACTTTCTGACGCTGGTCTAGAGACAAGGGAAATCATGTCTGTGACACCATAATGAAGGCTCAATTCGCAAGTATGGGACAGCAAATCAACAGGGAAAACACGATTTGATCCATAATTCTGTCATTGGCTAGATCCAAACAAAACACTCCCTCAAAACCAGTCAGTCAAACTCCCAACCCTGTTTCAGTTCTTTCAGCACCAGCCAATCCACTCCCTGCCTGCTTGAATGATGCCCCGCCTCCAACAACAAGTTTCGAGTCAGACTCAATACTACACGGACTATTCAACAATTTTATGTCCAGATAAATTATAATTAGAAAAAGTAAGACTCCAATAAATATGTTAGCAATAATAATAAAAATAATAATAATAAAGTTTTCTCTATGTATGTCGTTTTTCTGTTCTAATTATGTTAGGGACTATTTTCCTCAGCGGAATGTTAACTGGCGAAATATCAGAAATTCAAGGTCAATAGAGGTTTTAAAGTTTTTTTTAAAGAGAAAATAAAGAAATAAATCATTTTCTAAAAGCGATAGAGCCCTCTCGATGCAGGCTCTACCGTGTGGTAGATGACCTTGACTTTCATTAGAATCCTCGCCTACGGCTCAGGACGCATAACTCCAGTCGCGGTCGTCTACACCACAGTAGAGCCCACATCGACGGGCTGTATCGCTTAAGTTTAAAATATGGACAGGTGGTTTGCTTTAACTCTGAAGACATGATGACATTTAATAACTTGTGTAGGTTTAAACTGTGCATGTGACTATTATGTAATCATCTATTTTATCTTCTTTCTAATCTCAAAGTATTTTTTATATGGTGTTTTGGAAAAAATGAAATGAATACAGTCTGTCAAACCTGAGTAATTATTTTATTTAATTTTTTTTAGACTGGCGGGAGCTTAATATTCATCTCCCCTCTGATTGTGCATGAAGTCCGTGCCATGCTCCAAGAAAGGCGATCACAGGTGCATCGACTATAAAGAAACAACAGACTTTTGAAGCATAGAAATGTGTTGCTGATGGCATTAATAGCTGCAATAGTCATGTTGTGCAGCTTCAGGTCACTCCTCTGAATTACAAGAACACACCCAGGCTTTCAATCAAGAGCACTCAGTTGAGTATCAGCTTGTCAACAGGATGCCACCCTTGAGGAGATCCTTTTGTGAACACATTCTCTGCATTTTTATACATATCTGTAAAGAACAACAAATGGTTTGGGAAATTTGTTATCAAGGACTAGGGGTCTAATGTTGGAAAAAGGAGACGTGTATCACTGTATGCAGGTCACAATTGACATTTTAAATAAGTCTCCTCAACCAGGGAAAGGTCTTAGTAGCCTCAGCATAACTGTCATGAGCTAACAGTCACTAAACCACCACACACAAGTGAAATCAGTCACTAAACCACCACACACAAGTGAAATCAGTCACTAAACCACCACACACAAGTGAAATCAGTCACTAAACCACCACACACAAGTGAAATCAGTCACTAAACCACCACACACAAGTGAAATCAGTTACTAAACCACCACACACAAGTGAAATCAGTCACTAAACCACCACACACAAGTGAAATCAGTTACTAAACCACCACACACAAGTGAAATCAGTTACTAAACCACCATACACAAGTGAAATTCTGTGGCTGTGACTACTGTGTTGATTTTCGTGGTTTTCTTTTGAAGCAGAGATTTGGCAGAGTTTGGCTGAGCTCATGTTTATTATAACAGTAAAGATGATTATAGTGCATGTGTACTTAATGTCCTTCTGTATTTACATCACACGTTATATTTTTACACAGGCAAGGCCATGGTGTTTTTCACAGTGCTGACACCTGACTGAGGTGTAGGCTATATCTGGGGAAGCCATTGACTGAGCTAACGTAGGCTATATCTGGGAAGCATCTGGTATGGTTTTCATTAAACTGCAAGGGAATTTATGGTGTACGGTACATTCAATAGATATTTGACTTTTTTCATGAAACTGACCTCTAATGTGGGATATATATTATTGACGATGGATATGTTACTGACATTCAGGTAGTGTTTTATTGCATTGGGAAGATGACCACTCTAGTTATAACATAATACTAATAGAAACACATACTAATGGATACAAGACACAATCATATTGTAGACATGTTTCATTCAATAACATTTTTCAGTTATATAGTGCCTTTTTCAGTATCTCAAATCGCTCTACATGTTGGTTAAAATAGAAAAGTCTGCAGTATCAAGAAATTGTACAAATTACAAAATAACATACATAATTATAATAACAATACAAATAATAAAAAAAAAAAATTAGTAAGAATGATAAATAAAACAACATTATAAAAATAAGCTGATAAATGATAAAAACAATTATATTTTTAAGTCAGGTTAAGAAGGCCAAGCCATTTCATGCTTTATATGTCAATAATAAGGTTTTAAAATCCATTCTAAAATGCACTAGAAGCCAGTGCCCAGGAGTTCTTTTTCTTTGTTCTGGTGGGAACCCTACAGCTGCATTTTGAACAAGCTGCAAATGTGATAAAGCATGACGTGGAAACCCAGCAAATAAAGCATCGCAATCGTCTAGTCTGGATGAAACAAAAGCATGTATTAACTTCTTGGCATCAGACAGAGAAAGAAAAGACCACACTTTTTATTTTATTTATTTATTTTTTTAATATAACCCCCAAATTTCTCACATCTGGTTTTATATTAGAGGTCAGGTTGCCCAAATCTATTCATAAGGAATTTGCAAGTTCTAGCTGTTGCTGAGAACCTAATAACAAAAGGTATGCGTTATCTGAGTTTGACTGCAAAACATTTTGAGACATCCAACTGATGAAACTCTAGTAAGGCTGAAACAGCACTGGTGTCAGCAGGTTTTACAGAAATATAAAGTTGTGTGTTGTCAGCGTAACAGTGACACACTGTTTACGTCTGTTTTCACTGAGTCATAGTATATACAAAGAAAATAATATTGGACCAGGAATAGAGCCATGAGGGACACAACAGGTAATATTGGATAATCCTGATACAGACTTCCCTAAAGCAACAAAGTACTGTCCACAGTATCAAATGCAGCACTGTCTTAAAAGAACAAAATGGATATAGATTCTTGCCAGTGTCCACCTTCCAGCAGCTCTCCAGTTACTGCCTCTGGTTCAATCGGAAGGTTTTTCAGCCTACAGTGAGCCCCAATCACTTACTTAGTGACACATCACTGCATTGCGAGTCTATCCTGGTGGAAACAACTGATCCATCTGCATCTGGGTACTGTTACCAGGAGGGGAGGAAGCTCATCACCATCTACGCCTCTGGCACAGGCGAGGGATGGTGTGGAACAGTCAAAGGAGTGCAGGGAGCATGGCAACCCCTTTGGGTGGGCTAGCATATCAATGTCTTCCAACTGCAAGACATGTATTGATCTGAGCGGACAGCACTACAGTGGTGGCTTATGTAAATCACAAAGGGGGCCTGCGGTCACCCCACCTCCTTTGAAAAGCCAACAAATTACTGTTTTGGGCACACGTCAGCATTCTATCTCTCAGAGCAGTTCATGTGCCAGGAGTTATGAATGGGGCAGTGGACCTTATATCAATGAAGGTTCCCTGCGGATGGGAACGGAGACTTCACCTCGACATGGTGAACATGATTTGGGACAGATTCGGGAGAGCAGAGATCTCTCACTTCCATGAATCAGCCAATTGTCCCCTCTGGTTCTCCATTCAGGAAAGCGAGGCTCCGTTAGGGGTAGACGCCATGGTCCACAAGTGGCTGAGGGCTCTATGGTATGCCTTCCAATCGATAGCAGTTGTGCCTGGAGAAGATCAGGTGAGACCGGTCCAGTGTGCTCTTAGCAGCTCCATTCTGGCCCAGGAGGGCTTGGTTTTTTGGCGCTGTTGCAATTACTGTGCAGCTGTCTCTTCCGTGACCTGCTCAGTCAGGTGCGAGGGACCCCGTGGCACCCCGACCCATCGAGCCTACAGCTCTGGGTCTGGCTTCTGAACGACTGCATTTTAGCCAGCTAGGGCTGTCTGACAAAGTTATTTCAACTTTTCAAGCCTTTTCTGTGGTGAAAGATTGTCTGTCTGTTTTTCGTGGTCTAGGACCAAGGTCATGCTCCGCACGAACCCTGCTTTCTTGCCCAAATGTATTTCTACTTTCCACGTCAACCAATCGGTGGAGCTGGAGGCTTTCCATCCCCCTCCTTTCCAGTCAGATAGGGAGTGTAAGCTCTATGCGCTTTGCCCTGTTAGGTTATTAACGTGTTATGTTGACAGAACAAAAAGTTAGAGGACATCAGGCAGTCTTTCCTTGTTCTATGTGTGCTTTATTTGCTGATTATATATAACTGTATGTGTTTTTTATCATGTAAAGCACTTTGTGGCGACCCCTGGTAAAAGTGCTATACAAAAATAAAGATTGATTAATTGATTGAGTAGAGGAAGAATGCCTGCTGGTTTCATCCCCTGCAAGTGAGGGAGAGCTGCACCAGCCCGCTGCAAGTGAGGGAGAGCTGCAACAGGGGGAGACTACACGCTGCGCCCACCTCCGTCGCCAGGAGACTACATGCCGCGCCCACTTCCACCACCAGGAGCAGAGCAGCAGGAGCTGCCTCTGCCTCCTCTGGCCGGAGCAGAGCAGCAGGACCTGTCTCTGCTTCTGCTGCCTCCATCGGCAGGAGCAGAGCAGCAGGAGCTCTGTCTGCCTCCGCCACCACCAGGATCATAAGAACATAAGAAGATAAGAAAGTTTACAAACGAGAGGAGGCTATTCGGCCCATCTTCCTCGTTTGGTTGGTAGTAGCTTATTGATCCCAGAATCTCATCAAGCAGCTTCTTGAAGGATCCCAGGGTGTCAGCTTCAACAACATTACTGGGGAGTTGATTCCAGACCCTCACAATTCTCTGTGTAAAAAAAGTGCCTCCTATTTTCTGTTCTGAATGCCCCTTTGTCTAATCTCCATTTGTGACCCCTGGTCCTTGTTTCTTTTTTCAGGCTGAAAAAGTCCCTTGGGTCAACACTGTCAATACCTTTTAGAATTCTGAATGCTTGAATTAGGTCGCCACGTAGTCTTCTTTGTTCAAGACTGAACAGATTCAATTCTTTTAGCCTGTCTGCATATGACATGCCTTTTAAGCCCGGAATAATTCTGGTCGCTCTTCTTTGCACTCTTTCTAGAGCAGCAATATCTTTTTTATGGCGAGGTGACCAGAATTTCACACAATATTCAAGATGAGGTCTTACTGGTGCATTGTACAGTTTTAACATTACTTCCCTTGATTTAAATTCAACACTTTTCACAATGTATCCGAGCATCTTGTTAGCCTTTTTTATAGCTTCCCCACATTGTCTAGATGAAGACATTTCTGAGTCAACAAAAACTCCTAGGTCTTTTTCATAGATTCCTTCTCCAATTTCAGTATCTCCCATATGATATTTATAATGTACATTTTTATTTCCTGCGTGCAGTACCTTACACTTTTCTCTATTAAATGTCATTTGCCATGTGTCTGCCCAGTTCTGAATCTTGTCTAGATCATTTAAGAACATAAGAACATAAGAAAGTCTACAAACGAGAGGAGGCCATTCGGCCCATCTTGCTCGTTTGGTTGTTAGTAGCTTATTGATCCCAAAATCTCATCAAGCAGCTTCTTGAAGGATCCCAGGGTGTCAGCTTCAACAACATTACTGGGGAGTTGATTCCAGACCCTCACAATTCTCTGTGTAAAAAAGTGCCTCCTATTTTCTGTTCTGAATGCCCCTTTTTCTAAACTCCATTTGTGACCCCTGGTCCTTGTTTCTTTTTTCAGGCTGAAAAAGTCCCTTGCGTCCACACTGTCAATACCTTTTAGAATTTTGAATGCTTGAATTAGGTCGCCACGTAGTCTTCTTTGTTCAAGACTGAACAGATTCAATTCTTTTAGCCTGTCTGCATATGACATGCCTTTTAAGCCCGGAATAATTCTGGTCGCTCTTCTTTGCACTCTTTCTAGAGCAGCAATATCTTTTTTATAGCGAGGTGACCAGAACTGCACACAATATTCAAGATGAGGTCTTACTAGTGCATTGTACAGTTTTAACATTAATTCCCTTGATTTAAATTCAACACTTTTCACAATGTATCCGAGCATCTTATACCATACCAACCATGTCATATGCTTTGCAATTATCCATTATTGATGTTGCATCCTCAAAAAAATCAAGCAAGTTAGTTAGACACGATCTCCCTTTCCTAAAACCATGTTGACTGTCTCCCAGGATACTGTTACCATATAGGTAATTTTCCATTTTGGATCTTATTATAGTTTCCATAAGTTTGCATATAATAGAAGTCAGGCTTACTGGTCTGTAGTTACCTGGTTCAGTTTTGTTTCCTTTTTTGTGGATCGGTATTACGTTTGCAATTTTCCAGTCTGTCGGTACCACCCCTGTGTCAAGAGACTGCTGCATGATCTTGGTTAGCGGTTTGTAAATTACTTCTTTCATTTCTTTGAGTACTACTGGGAGGATCTCATCCGGCCCAGGGGATTTGTTTATTTTAAGAGCTCCTAGTCCCTTTAACACTTCTGCCTCAGTTATGCTAAAGTTATTTAAAACTGGATAGGACATGGATGACATGTGGGGCATGTTGTCAGTATCTTCCTTTGTAAAAACTTGTGAAAAGTAATCATTTAATATATTTGCTATTTTTTTTCTTCATCTACAATTTTGCCATTTGTATCTCTTAAACATTTAATCTCCTCTTTGAATGTTCGCTTGCTGTTGTAATATTGGAAAAACATTTTGGAATTGGTTTTAGCTCCCTTAGCAATGTTCATTTCTATTTCTCTCTTGGCCTTTCTAACTTCCTTTTTGACTTGCGTTTGCAGTTCTCTTTCTGCGTACTTTCTTTTTGGTCCTTTTTTAATGCTCTGTAAAGTGCCTTCATAGTTTGCTTTTCTAAAATTGTAAGCCTTAGCTTTAGTCATTACTTTTGGGGTTTTAAAAAACACTTCAAATGAGACCATGTTGTGGTCTGAGTTTGCCAGTGGTTCTCTGACCTCTGTTTTAGTTATTCTATCTTCGTTATTTGAAAAGACTAAATCAAGGCATGCCTCCCCTCTAGTCGGTGCCTTGACAAATTGTGTTAGGAAGCAGTCATTTGTCATTTCCACCATTTCTATTTCATCCTTCGTGCTACCCACCGGGTTTTCCCATTTTATTTGGGGGAAGTTGAAATCCCCCATTAGTATGGCTTCTCCTTTGCTACACGCATTTCTAATGTCATTGTATAACAGATTATTGTGCTCACCGTCTGAATCTGGCGGTCTATAGCATGCTCCTATTATTATGCCCTTTGAATTTTTGTCCGTTATTCTGACCCATATTGATTCGGTTTTATTTTCTTTGTCCAGGTTTAACACCTGGGCTTCAAGGCTGTTTCTTATGTATAGCGCTACCCCTCCTCCTCTTCTGTCCTGCCTGTCTTTCCTATACAGTGTATACCCAAAAATATTATATTCGTCCCCATCACTCTCAGACAACCACGTTTCTGTAACAGCTATCACATCATAGCTACCTGTTAGTGCAGTAGCTTCAAGTTCTAGAATTTTGTTTCTGATACTTCTAGCATTTAGATAAATACATTTAATGGTTGTCTTACCTGAGTTGTTGTTCTTGTTTTGATGCGGTCTCCCTTCTGTTTTTTTGTTGATTTCTCCCCCCTTCCTTTCTAGTTTAAATGCTTCTGAACCTGCTCGAGGATCTTTTCTCCAAGTAGACTGGTTCCCTTGTTATTTAAGTGCAGACCATCCAGTCTATACAGATAGTCCTTGTTGTAGAATGTGGTCCAATGATCAAGATAGGTGAAGCCTTCCCGTGTGCACCACGTCTTCAGCCATGCGTTTTTTTTCCAGCTGTCCGGTAGTATACAAAAAATACCACAGTTTTGGTTTTCTCTTTTAATTTCCTTCCTAGCTCTCTGAATTTGTTTTGTAGGGATTTTGGTCTGTCTCTTCCAATGTTGTTTGTACCGATGTGGACGACTACTACCGGGTCGTCTCCTGTTCGTTTTAGGAGCCTGTCCACGTTCTCAGTGATGTGCTTGACCGAGGCTCCCGGAAGGCAGCACACTGTTGTGTAGTAAGGGGGTCCAAACTGCGAATTGAACTTGCTGTGTTTCTCAATATGGAGTCCCCAACAATCATGACCTCCCTTCTTTTTGCTGTCTGGTCACCACTGTCAATGGGGTCCTGGATGTTGTTCCTTTCATTCTCTTGTTATTGGCTCTGCTCATCAAAATTCTGAAGTGACTCAAATCTGTTGGTTGTTTTGATTTCTGGTGGTTGTGTTTGAGGAAGTTTCTTTTTTTCCCTGCTTCTGCCTACCTGAACCCAGCTGTTCTGACCTTCTATCTCCCTGGTGGCTTTCAGTCTGTTAGGGGTGATGCAGACTTCCATGAATTGTGGGTGTGCCAGTTCCTCAAGATCCTGTTGCTGTCTCACTTCTTTCAGCTCCATTTCTAGCATACTTACTAGTTTATGCAAATCCTGGATCGCGCGGCACTTTACGTACACTTGGTTTAACTCCACTGGGTTTTCTCGGATTTCCCACATCAAGCAGGTGTCTCAGATTATTGGCTTGAAGACCATGTTGAGGTTTTTTTTTTTTTAAGTTTAGTTTCTTCTGCAGCCGTCAACCTGCTTTCAAACTGCTTCTAAACTGCTCTGTACTTTTCCACGCCTGTAATTTTCCATGCCTGTACTCCCACTCGCTGTCGCTGATCAGAGCAACAGGAGTTGCCTCTGCCTCCTCCACTTGCGCCGCCAGCAGCAGAGCAGCAGGAGCTGCCTCTACATCCACCACCTCCACCAGCAGAGGGTGAAGACCTGCTGATTCCGCCTCCAGCAACGTGGGAGGACTACTTGCCTCTCCCACCACTAGAAGAAGGACCAGGACATCATGTTGGCGATCCTCAGGAGCCCTTGCATAAGCTGCTGATAGAAGCACAGGGAAGAACCGTCTGGCCGCAGTGGCCCCAAAGAGAGCCAAAACCCGCACATCATCGCTGAAGGATGGCTGTATGACACCGCCCATGGTTGGCTTCACGTCATCGCTCGGGGATGCCTGCCTCGCACCGCCCAAGTATGTCTGCTGCTCTGCGTCGCCTGGAGTTGCCTGCTGCTTCGCATCACCTGGAATTGCCTGCTGTTCCACATCGCCTATGGAGCCACCAGTTACAGGATACGAGGGAGAAGTGGCGCTCCCGCTGCCGCTTCTATGGCCAGGGGCACCTCTCCCGTGTTTGCCTCCTGAGGGTCCACTGCTGCCGTCGCCTCCCGAGGGTCCGCTGCTGCTGTCGCCTGGGTCACCGGATGTGCTTCACCTTGGGTCACTGGAACTGCTTCGCCAGGGGTCGCTGCCAGCTCTGGGGATGTGCTGGGGCTGAAGGAAGCTCAGAAGCCATTAATGGCTCTGCTGCCAGTCAGTAATCTGACAGCCTTTCTGCTGTCAGCTAGGGAGCCGCTAGTTGTGAAGAGAGGTGAGGAGGTCAGGCAACCAGCTTCCCCAGCTGCCAGAAATATTGTGGCCAGAGCCCCGAAAGAGGGAGCTGCCAACCACAAAGAAGGGGTGGATAAAGGACCTCCCACCATTGCCTCCCCCATGGACGCCTTGCTTCCCCTCTTCCAGGACTTTGGGACTAAGGGGGGAGGTGGCCATTTAGTCCATGTGTGCTTTGCACAAGAGGGGGGATATGTGACAGGGTGAGGAGCCCTGGACAGAAGTGTTTATTATTTGTTTATTTTATAACAGGGTACTCCTCCGTCCCTTTGTAGTTCATTATTTTGTATTCGTGTCTGTATTTTATTATGATTTATTATTATATTTATGACAGCAAAAGCCGTGTGTGTGTATTCTGGCAGAGGCGTGTTTTGGGAGCTCATCTTCTGACAGGAAATTTGGAAACGATAAAGAAAAACTGTTTAGTGTTTTTGTTTAATCTTTTTATTTCACTCGGTGAGCAAGTGTTTGTCTTGTTTCAGTATTTATTTTTGTTATTTTAAAATAAACACGGCGCAAGCGCCTTTTTTGCACCGTACCTGCAGTGTCTGTCTCTTCCTGCTTCTGGCCTGATGTCACCACACATGTCATCTTGTCACTGTTGCCCAGTATATTTCCATGTTGACAAAACATATTAATTGTCATTAAACTCGGATGTCCTGTAATATATATGTGTGTGGAAGTGCCTGGGGTCTGCAAAAAAAAAATACGCCTGGAGAAAAGGGAGGACATTTTTACTTTTGGTGATTTATTTCTTTTGTCCGTTATCCTAGGAGTCAACAAAAACTATCTCTCATATGATATTTATAATGCACATTTTTATTTCCTGCATGCAGTACCTTACACTTTTCTCAATTAAATGACATTTGCCATGTGTCTACCCAGTTCTGAATCTTATCTAGATCATTTTGAATGACCTTTGCTGCTGCAACAATGTTTGCCACTTCTATTTTTGTGTCGTCTGCAAATTTATCAAGTTTGCTTACTATACCAGAATCTAAATCATTAATGTAGATTAGGAATAGCAGAGGACCTAATACTGATCCTTGTGGTGAGTGCACTACAACAAAGGTTTCCAAAGTGGGGTCGTGACCCAAATATGGATCTCTGCAAGGTTTCTGATGGGTCGCCAAACAATCTACAAAATATGATATTTGGTGCACGCTATTAAGATTTTTATTTCACTATACAACTACTTGTAATTCAAAATAAATATAATTCGCATACACATCATTAGCAGTAATGATGTAAGCAATGTATTTTCTTATTACCAGTCTTCTGCTTTAAATATGAACCATAAAGCATAAGAGGGCATTTTATTTACGGTTACTTGTGATTTTGAAAACCGGCTGTTAAGATGAATGCAAAATGAAAAATGTCTAACCCTACTTGCAGCTCAAAGAAACAAAAATACCTACCTTCTTATATTAACTTCAGTGTATCTTACAATGGAACGAGAATGATCCCTGTACTCAGTGTGTCATTTGTTGTGTAGTATTGGCTCATGAAAGCCATCCAAACTGAAGCGACATCTTGAAACACGGCATCCAAATTGCGGACTCAAGTTTTTCCAGAAGAAAGCTGACCAATTAGCTAAACAGCAAGATGTTCTTAAAAAATTGTTCACTGTCTCAGAGAAGGCAATGAATGTGTCCTACCTGGATGCAAAACATATTGCAAAAAACAAAAAAAAAACTGCACACAATTGATGAGGAACTAATATTACCAGCGGCAATCGACATGTGCAGTGAAATCCTGGGCACCAGTGCAGCAGAAAAGTTAAAAGTAATTCCACTGCTTTCTACACCGTGAAGCTCTGGCCTATAAGAACATGTCCAAACTTGATGAAGTTTTAAATGCAGCAGTTAAAGTTGTGAACTATAGTGAGACTGTTGCTTTACTGCATGTCGCTTTTAGGCTTTGTACTGTGAATTAGGAGCCGATCATGAACGCCTATTAATGCACATTGAAATACGTTAGCTTTCCTGTGGGAAGATGCTGAAGCATCTATTTGAGCTTCGAGAAGAGTTAAGAACATAAGAACATAAGAAAGTTTACAAACGAGAGGAGGCCATTCGGCCCATCTTGCTCGTTTGGTTGTTAGTAGCTTATTGATCCCCAAATCTCATCAAGCAGCTTCTTGAAGGATCCCAGTGTGTCAGCTTCAACAACATTACTGGGGAGTTGATTCCAGACCCTCACAATTCTCTGTGTAAAAAAGTGTCTCCTATTTTCTGTTCTGAATGCCCCTTTTTCTAAACTCCATTTGTGACCCCTGGTCCTTGTTTCTTTTTTCAGGCTGAAAAAGTCCCTTGGGTCGACACTGTCAATACCTTTTAGAATTTTGAATGCTTGAATTAGGTCGCCACGTAGTCTTCTTTGTTCAAGACTGAACAGATTCAATTCTTTTAGCCTGTCTGCATATGACATGCCTTTTAAGCCCGGAATAATTCTGGTCGCTCTTCTTTGCACTCTTTCTAGTTGTGTTCCTTTCTCACTGAAAAAAGCACATCCTTGCTGATTTTATTAATAATAATTGGCTTCTTTAGCTAGGATACCTTGCAGATTTATTCACCAATGCAGGGAAAAAGTGGTAATATTTTTGAGCAGCAATGCAAAACTGAGGCATTCAAAGTAGAGCTGCAACTGTGGAAGAAATGAATGACAGAATGCCGTTCTGAAATGTTCCCACTTCTGTTTGAATTTATTGAAAAGAACAAGGAGTTTCATGTCTCCATTACCAAATGGGTAACTGATGAGCACTTAAAAGCCCTTTACGATAAGTTTAAGGCTTGCTTTCCTAGAAACCCACACAATGATTACAGCTGGGTTCTGATCCTTTTGCCGTGGAGGTAGCAAATCTCTCTTTGCCATCCTAACTGAAGTCACAGCTCATTGATCTGTCATGTGGTCTCTCAATAAAAGGAACAATTTACAACTAAAGAGGTTGTGGCTCCTTGCTGTAGGCAAATACCCAGAACTCTCTGGTAAGGCAATTTCAATTTTACTGCTATGTGAAGCAGCATTTTCATTTGTGACTCTATTAAAAACAAAATACAGAAACAGGCTGCGTGTAGTGCAGTGCCAGGAGTGTAATGAATGTAGTATAGTGTTAGGAGTGTAGTGCAATGTCAGGAGTGGAGTATAGTGTAGTGTCAGAAGTGTAGTGTTAGGAGTGTAGTGTGTCAGGAGTGTAGTGTAGTGTCAGGAGTGACTGACTGGCCTAATCTTTGACAGGTTGTCAGTATGTTTGCAATGCTTGATGTTGAATTGAAAATTTTAACAGGTATTCAGTATGTTGCAACACAATTTTAAATTGCTATGCAGTTTAATAACATTTTGTACTAATAATTCATTTGATAAAAGCAAGCATTTTAGCAACCTGTGAAACTATCAAAGCCTGAATGATTATGTAGTGTAGTTACAAATAAATGCAACGTCTCTTTTTGATTGGTTAAGTATTTAAGTTAAAATACTGAACAGTGAATAATTCTGGGACATGGGTTCATTATTCTTGTTTATTTGGGTCACCAATCAAAAAGTTTGGGGAACACTACATAACTCAAACATGACTATGGACTGTATGTCTGGCAGAGTTGAGTTTCAGATATTATTTAGGGAACAAATTAGGCAATTAACCATGTAAATTAGTTAACCATGTAAACTGACCCCTTGTTCAGGTAATCTGTATCACAGGTACACAGATATTTCTGTTGAGAGTGTCGTTTGAATGCCTATTGTGTGGCTGGAATGAAGTCAGCCTGAAAGCATCAGCTGTGGGGCTGCATTTTCCAGCCACAAGCTATGCTTGCTACCCCACTTTCTCATGTTCCCCTTTTGTTTTGGTGCAGGAGTGCTGGGGTTATGTGTGAGTGAGTCTTACATCTACTGGGCTAGGACAATAGCACAGCTGCTGGGTTCAAGGTAAATAACATCTAGAGGTTAACAACAGTAGTGAAGTAGGAGTTTCACAAACTCTGGCACTCTGTCAGCAATCAGACAGACAAGGTGGGGGGGATGGGCCTCAGTCACCTCCCCAGGATGTGATATCCAGGGCAGGAGTTACTTGAATAAGACACACTGTGAAGATTGAAATGAGCTAGTTCCTTTACATTCTGTTCATGTGGAATACAAAACCACCAACTGGAATTATCTCTATTCAGATAGAGAGAGCTGTAACTGGATCTAGTCACATTAAAGAATGACCCTGTGATGTTTACCAGGAGCATATTACTATCCTTTTGATCTTTGCTGGGGTTTTTCTCAACATATTACCAATAGTTTTGATATTTTTTTATTCACACATCATAGGTAAATAAATTATTGATTTATTTAATATTTTTACTTGGCAACATTCACCAGAAAATGTTTATTCATCTAAACATTGCAGTTTGTCCAGTTCATGCTCCCTTTTGTAACAGTGCTGGTGCTCCGATTGAAATCATTGGTGTATTGTTGATCTGGGTACACTGTGACCCATAGACTTTTTTACCTCCTGGCAATTGTTTTGCCCAGCTGATTTATGAATGTGATTAAAAACTTAAAAATAATATAATAAAATAATAAGATAAAACTTAATATGTTTTAAAATATAACACTGTGATACAGACAACACAGGACACAGGAAAGGTAACGTAATATGATTCTTGTAAACCACTGCAGCTGGAAACGAAGCACTGGAATTCTCTTTGTTCAGCCATAGCAGGTGGGCAGGGAAGGGCTTTGGTCACCTCCCAAGGATGTCAGGAAAATACAAGTTCTATAAAATTATTTCTTTACAAACAAGCATTATTATTATTATTATTATTATTATTATTATTATTATTATTATTATTATTATTATTATTATTCATTTGGCAGACACCTTTATCCAAAGTAAAGCATTCCTACATGAAATACCTCAGAAGTGTTTATTGCACAGGCCTGCATTTACACTCTGAAACAGAAAAGGATATGATTCCAGCTCAAACAAAGTAGACACTGAATAAATTCCAGAGAGAGATTCACACCCTCGCTGGTAAGAGAGGGTCAACTGCAGCATACTAAATTGAGTCTCCTTGGTGGGCTTAGCTAGTAGATTAGGCAGATTTCATCCACTTTATTGCACCACAGTTATTATATTCAGTTAGTACATTATTCAAGGAAATTTATGGTTAAATTAATTTTAATATAAGCATTTCCCAGATATTTCAGACTATTGTCTGTGTGACATGCTGTGGTGATTGGGTTGTTAACACCGATTCCAGAACATTCATAACCAGATCTACTTTAAAGCTTGTTAATTAGACCATGGCAAAGGCCAAATGTAGTGTTAACTAGTTGAAGCTCGCCATCCAACATGCTATCTGATTTTTCTAGTAGTAAGGTGTCATAAAACTTACCAAGACATTATTGTGTTAAAAGTTAGTTAAAATGCTTTAAGAATCATTTTAATTACATAACTTGTAGACTCAAGTTTATTTCCCAATAAACCTGAAGGGTGTGTTGTGTTTTAAATGAATATTATAAATAACTGTTTTTGAATATTATCCTTTGATTGTATTATGATGTGTTTTATATGCTTGTAATCATAATGTTGTATAGAGAATCAAATTGAAATGTATATGCTTCTCTAATGAATGTAACTAAAGTTATATTGAATAGGAGGTTTAAATGATAAATGTAAAATCCTTTGATAATGAATTAGGTGGATACATTCCATTTCTAACAGACCCTTTTTTTGTGACATGCAACTGTCTATCAAATACTGTGAACCAATGGACGGACCGACAAGGATGTTTACATACAAAGGAATGCCTATACATCGTGTTATTTAAACTCAAAACAAGGATTTTCATAGCACGCTGGATTCTCTCTTTCTTCAAAACCATCTCATCTCTCTCAACTCATCAAACTCCGAAGTTCTTCAACTAAGATGCAATGATGTAATCTTCAAAGCTGTCCTGGAGAAGCTGTCTCCCTCCAGAATGATGAAAGTTTTTGCCTACAGACTTTACAGAGATTCTGCACTGTGCTTCTGCACAACTAACTTCCACAGAGAGGACAACCGTGTTAAGAAGACTTTGTTTTAAACATTGCACCAACAGAATAAGTATCAAACTTATAATGTGGGTTTACAAGTAACTGAACTGAAGCCATGATATTGATATTGTCACAATACGTAATGTGCATCTATTCAACTAGATGCTGAAACATTGTACATGTGTACTTAGCCACTTGGAAGCTAGCACATTTATACATAATGCGTGACTGAACCAAACAATGCATGATGAACTACTAGACTGCTTCACTAATGCAGAACTCTATGACCAGAGAGCACATCAAGGATTCATTATTAACATTTAATAATGCATTACTTTTCCCTGAATGTTTTAATTTGTTTCTTCTTTATACATATGTTTTTAACCTAACTTTTATTCTTCTTCCCTTGAGAATATGAATAAATGTAATAATAATGTGGATTGTTAGGTTTCTTTTTGTCTTATAGCAAATATACATGTATGATTGATTTGAAATAATTAAACATACATAATATTAATTGTTAATCTCTTTTCATCACGAATCTAGGGATAATTAAGCTAGAATCACTAGTTCTTATTGATATATTGTGTTTATTATGGTTAATAATTACATTATGAGCTATAATGGGTATTTTCTTTAATGGCAATTGGCGAGGACACAGTTGTGACATAAACCCTAGATATACAATGTAAATATGCACGACAACTTGGTGGAAGCACCTGTGGCAGCAATTACAGCTGTGAGTCTGTTGGAATAGGTCTCTACCAACTTTGCACACCTAGATTTGGCAATATTTGACCATTATTCTTTACAAAACTGTTCAAGCTCTGTCAAGTTCCTTGGGGAGCATTGATGGATAGCAATCTCAGTCATGCCACAAATTTTTCATTGGAATTAGTGAGGACACAGTTGTGACATAAACCCTAGATATACAATGTAAATGTGCACGACAACTTCCTGTTGTTAGTTACAGGGAGTTTTATAAACAGGAAGGGACAGGCAATGGGGAAAGAAACTGGCTTACTTTTCCAGCCACATTGGAGATGTTGCATTGGTAGCACCAAGAGCCAGCAGTTTGTTGGTCTGTACGTTGTATGTGTAACTTTTTCTGTTTGTTAACCTGTGACAGGTTGCCCCTTGGAGATATTTATCTATGTATGTTCATTTATGCTATTTGCATTGTATTATTATTATTATTATTGTATCTATTTGTGTGCAGACGGACAAAACTGTCTGTTATTATTGTTTGAGACCGACGACAAGCCACAGTATAAAAGACCCACTCTGGGCTCAGAGCAGAGAAGTGTTTGAGGAGTTAGCAACGAGAGCAAATGCTACCCAGAAGCAAACTCTTTATTTATAAAGAGATTATTTGTTTTTTTGTTTTGCTTGTTTCTTTGTGTTTTGTTTAAACTGTTTATTTGTATTATTTAATACAAAGCTGAGAGCCATTGTGCCTCCATCACCAGGGGAAGAAGTGGAGCTCCCGTTGCTGCATTATTGGATGGGGGCTCCCATCCTGCCATCACCTCCCCAGGGTCCCCTCCTGCCGTCACCTCCCCAGGGTCTGCTGCTGCCTTTGCCTGTGGGGATGCCTGTCCCGCACCGCAGCACCAGCCTTTGAGCTGCTGGAAAGTCTGGGGCCGGCGCCCCAGAAAAGGGAGTCGCCGGCTACACAGCACAAGGGAGAAGTGGATTGGATAGATGTGTTAACAGTGTTTGTTCAGCAATATGCGTGAATAGTAATAGTAACGTTGCTTGTTCACCTATTTTGGTCTTCTTCAAATCAGTTTTTTCTGGTTCTATATCTTTGAGTTGCTTTGGACCTGTTTTTCAAACTGTTTCTGGATTAAGGGAAGATTTAACCACACGGCCTTACTGGCAGGATACTAATTTTTTTAAATTAACAGCTGCAGTGGATTACAAATGTTTGAATGGCCACTCAGTGTTTTTTTTTTCTTCTATTCTGATGTTTTTTGTTGGAATACTTTTGAACTAAATCAAACCCTCTTTTGGACTAGTTTTTGTTTGTTGCCTGAACAGGATTGGGACATTGTTTTGCTAGAGATATCTTGTGCACTGCAATGTAGGTACATCTTTATTGTGTGGTCACCCGTTTGTTTTCTAAGCTAAGCTGCCCCCTTGCTAGTAAATTCTGGCTTTAATTGTCTTTCTGTCCTGTGCTGTGAGCTATTTTTCTGTAGGTTTAATCCAACAAAATACCATACTTACTCCTAGAATTAATTTACAATAAACCCTGTATGATAAATTATTATCTGTGTACCCTTTAAATTATCTTATTATGCTGTAACTATTTACATGCTAACTCCTATATGTTTGATGGTTCATTTTGGGTCAGATTAAACTAAGAAAGTTGTTATAGATTTGGTGGCCCGTACGGGGAGAGTTTATGTATTGTGACACACCGGGGTAAGTCTGCCACTTGCAGGACTGTCTTCACTGTCTTTTGGGGGTAAAATAGACACACAGGACTACAGAAATGAAATAAAACAAAATAAAACAACACTTATCTCTCTTTGGAGATCTGACTTCACTCTTCCCCCTTTATCTATCTTATCCACTGGGTAGCTAAGTTACTTACCAGTTTTAAACTTGTTACACCATATTATTTTTGTCTTTTTCCAACTTCTAATTTTTCCACAAAGTCTAACTGCAACCACCAAAAGCATCCCCAGACTGACCCCAAACAATGGAAACAATTTCCTTTTATTGTCACCAGTCCAGCCACTTGAAAAACTAACACCTCTAACCCTTAGCGGTCCATTTATTCAGCTCTTGTCAGGCACGTCAGGTCTAATTTATTTTCACACACACTTTGTTTAAAATATATATTTTTTCAGAGTAAAACAGGTTTAAAAGGCATTAAATCGCAAAAGGACACTCAGTACTGTATCTCCAGCCAAGCCCCACCTTTGTTCGCTGTATTTTTCCATACCTCTTTATAGACGCGCATACCGATAAATCCTATCCCGATCACTCGTTTTTTTTCACCAAACTCCTCAATAATGCGATCCAAGTCATTATTTTATTACTGTAACATCAAATAAAAGCTCTAAATGTCCATGGTATTCTTTGAGCGCTGGAAGCAGAAGCAGCTATTTTGTGTTATCTCTGTAGTGCGTGGGGCTATGAGATATGCCCATTTTTCGGTTTCATTCAACTCCTATCGGTCTCACTTCAAATCAAATCAACCTTTATTTATAAAGCGCCATTCATGGTGACCCATCCCAAAGCGCTTTTAACAAAAAGTAAAGAACATTCGGAAGTACATTTAGTACAATAAAAACAATATAAACAATAAAAACAGCAAAAGAAAATAAAATTTAAAAATTCTAGCAAATAAGCAAAAGACGAAGCACACAAACCGAATAAATAGGGATAAACACACACAGGCGACCCTCCACTTCCGACGCACGGCACTTCCGACTCTGGAATTATTACACTGCGAGACCTGAGCCATGTGCCATGTGCGCATGCTCGGTGTCCGAACTGCAGTACTTGTCATGGTCGCCCTGAGTTCGTCTAGCGTTTTTTTTGGTTTGTTTTGGTTTTTTTTTAATGCATGTAATTGTACAGTATTTCACTCAAAACGAAACCTAAGTTGTAAACTCGGTCACATAAGATGGACTTAACTTCAGGCGATCGTTTTTCCTGCTAGGAGTACCGCATACACACAATAAATATGTCATCGGAAAGCGCAGAGTCTGTACTTTTAAACAAGCCAGGTAGGTGTCCGAGTAATATGCGTGTAACCACCAGGCTGAGTGTAAAGAGTTAAATAAATATTTGCATGAGTCCAATATAACGGATCATTTTTGTAAAACTGTATTATCTGGCTGAAGCGTCAGGAACGTAACCCCAATTTATAACATTGTTTCTATGGGAAAATGTGCTTCGACTTACAATGCGACTTTCAGGAACCAAAAGTGTGAGGGCTGTCTGTACATACACATTATATATATATATATATATATATATATATATATATATATATATATATATATATATATATATATATATATATATATATATATAGCTCAAAGAGCCAGCTGCCCAACGTTTCGATATGTTGTACATATCTTTCTCAAGGGAGCATGTGTTTGAATCAAAACATTGGTATTTATAGGTGTTAAGAACATAAGAACATAAGAAAGTTTACAAACGAGAGGAGGCCATTCGGCCCATCTTGCTCGTTTGGTTGTTAGTAGCTTATTGATCCCAAAATCTCATCAAGCAGCTTCTTGAAGGATCCCAGGGTGTCAGCTTCAACAACATTACTGGGGAGTTGATTCCAGACCCTCACAATTCTCTGTGTAAAAAAGTGTCTCCTATTTTCTGTTCTGAATGCCCCTTTTTCTAAACTCCATTTGTGACCCCTGGTCCTTGTTTCTTTTTTCAGGCTGAAAAAGTCCCTTGGGTCGACACTGTCAATACCTTTTAGAATTTTGAATGCTTGAATTAGGTCGCCACGTAGTCTTCTTTGTTCAAGACTGAACAGATTCAATTCTTTTAGCCTGTCTGCATATGACATGCCTTTTAAGCCCGGAATAATTCTGGTCGCTCTTCTTTGCACTCTTTTCTAGAGCAGCAATATCTTTTTTATAGCGAGGTGACCAGAACTGCACACAATATTCAAGATGAGGTCTTACAAGTGCATTGTACAGTTTTAACATTACTTCCCTTGATTTAAATTCAACACTTTTCACAATGTATCCGAGTATCTTGTTAGCCTTTTTTATAGCTTCCCCACATTGTCTAGATGAAGACATTTCTGAGTCAACAAAAACTCCTAGGTCTTTTTCATAGATTCCTTCTCCAATTTCAATATCTCCCATATGATATTTATAATGTACATTTTTATTTCCTGCGTGCAGTACCTTACACTTTTCTCTATTAAATGTCATTTGCCATGTATCTGCCCAGTTCTGAATCTTGTCTAGATCATTTTGAATGACCTTTGCTGCTGCAACAGTGTTTGCCACTCCTCCTACTTTTGTGTCGTCTGCAAATTTAACAAGTTTGCTTACTATACCAGAATCTAAATCATTAATGTAGATTAGGAATAGCAGAGGACCTAATACTGATCCCTGTGGTACACCGCTGGTTACCACACTCCATTCTGAGGTTTTTCCTCTAATCAGTACTTTCTGTTTTCTACATGTTAACCACTCCCTAATCCATGTACATGTGTTTCCTTGAATCCCAACTGCGTTCAGTTTGAGAATTAATCTTTTGTGCGGGACTTTGTCAAAAGCTTTCTGGAAATCTAAATAAACCATGTCATATGCTTTGCAATTATCCATTATCGATGTTGCATCCTCAAAAAAATCAAGCAAGTTAGTTAGGCACGATCTCCCTTTCCTAAAACCATGTTGACTGTCTCCCAGTACCCTGTTACCATATAGGTAATTTTCCATTTTGGATCTTATTATAGTTTCCATAAGTTTGCATATAATAGAAGTCAGGCTTACTGGTCTGTAGTTACCTGGTTCAGTTTTGTTTCCCTTTTTGTGGATCGGTATTACGTTTGCAATTTTCCAGTCTGTCGGTACCACCCCTGTGTCAAGAGACTGCTGCATGATCTTGGTTAGCGGTTTGTAAATTACTTCTTTCATTTCTTTGAGTACTACTGGGAGGATCTCATCCGGCCCAGGGGATTTGTTTATTTTAAGAGCTCCTAGTCCCTTTAACACTTCTGCCTCAGTTATGCTAAAGTTATTTAAAACTGGATAGGAACTGGATGACATGTGGGGCATGTTGTCAGTATCTTCCTTTGTAAAAACTTGTGAAAAGTAATCATTTAACATATTTGCTATTTTTTTTTCTTCCTCTATGATTTTGCCATTTGTATCTCTTAAACATTTAATCTCCTCTTTGAATGTTCTCTTGCTGTTGTAATATTGGAAAAACATTTTGGAATTGGTTTTAGCTCCCTTAGCAATGTTCATTTCTATTTCTCTCTTGGCCTTTCTAACTTCCTTTTTGACTTGCATTTGCAGTTCTGTGTACTCTTTCTGTGTACTTTCTTTTTGGTCCTTTTTTTTTTAATGCTCTGTAAAGTGCCTTTTTTCGCTGAATATTTTTTTTTAATTGATCTATTAAACCATTTTGGCAATTTAGTTTTACATTTAGATTTGTCTACTTTAGGGATATAATTGTTTTGCGCCTCTAGTACTACATTTTTGAAGAACAACCATCCTTTTTCTGTGGGTGTTTTCTCTATTTTACTCCAATCTACTTCTGTTAGTCTCTGTTTCATACCTTCATAGTTTGCTTTTCTAAAATTGTAAACCTTAGCTTTAGTCTTTACTTTTGAGGATTTAAAAAACACTTCAAATGAGACCATGTTGTGGTCTGAGTTTGCCAGTGGTTCTCTGACCTCTGTTTTAGTTATTCTATCTTCGTTATTTGAAAAGACTAAATCAAGGCATGCCTCCCCTCTAGTCGGTGCCTTGACAAATTGTGTTAGGAAGCAGTCATTTGTCATTTCCACCATTTCTATTTCATCCTTCGCGCTACCCACCGGGTTTTCCCATTTTATTTGGGGGAAGTTGAAATCCCCCATTAGTATGGCTTCTCCTTTGCTACACACATTTCTAATGTCATTGTATAACAGATTATTTTGCTCACCGTCTGAATCTGGCGGTCTATAGCATGCTCCTATTATTATGCCTTTTGAATTTTTGTCTGTTATTCTGACCCATATTGATTCGGTTTTATTTTCTTTGTCCAGGTTTAACACCTGGGCTTCAAGACTGTTTCTTATGTATAGCGCTACCCCTCCTCCTCGTCTGTCCTGCCTGTCTTTCCTATACAGTGTATACCCACAAATATTATATTCGTCCCCATCACTCTCAGATAACCACGTTTCTGTAACACCTATCACATCATAGTTACCTGTTAGTGCAGTAGCTTCAAGTTCTAGAATTTTGTTTCTGATACTTCTAGCATTTAGATAAATACATTTAATGGTTGTCTTACCTGAGTTGTTGTTCTTGTTTTGATGCGGTCTCCCTTCTGTTTTTTTGTTCATTTCTCCCCCCTTCCTTTCTAGTTTAAATGCTTCTAGAAAGGAAGGGGGGAGAAATGAACAAAAAAAACAGAAGGGAGACCGCATCAAAACAAGAACAAGTGTTTGACCTCATGACAACTACTTGTTATTGTTTATATTCAAATCCATTATTTATTCATACATGATGTAATTGTGTTCTATATGTGACATCACTTTTACTTATATCTTTAAATCTATGTTAATTCTAATTAACATTATTTTATATAAACTTATATTATCATGCAATGCTGGTATGGTCCTTGATGTGGTCGCCCCAGCGCATCAGCATGCACAACTTTTGAATTAATTTTTTCTAACTTTTATATATTTATTGGAATTAATTAGTTCATTCTTTTCTGTTGAGTCCTGCGGGCATAATTGTGTTCAGTCTATTTATCCATGTACTTTCTTTTATTCATCTATATGTCGCATTGTCTAATTTTAGCTGTTCTAATACTACAAACTTTACATAATTTATGTCATGTCCTTGACTGGTGAAGTGCTGTACTGTTGGTTCATTCATTTTTTTTAAATGTATTTCTAATTAATGAAAGGTGGTTCTGAATTCTTTTATATAAAGTTGTTCCAGTCTCTCCAACATATTTTATTTCATCACATTTTTCACAGGCTATTCCATAAATGACATTGCTATTTTTACAGTAGGTATTAGTTTTTATTGGATATGTGGTGTTCTTATGTTTAGTTATATTTCTACTTTTGTCCATGTATTTACAAACTTTACATGTACTAGTGCAAGTATTTGTAGAACCTGTTCTGTCAATTATTCTTTTATGTTTACTGTGAACTAGAATATCACCTAAATTAGCTTCTCTTTTGACTACGACAACTGGGGCCTTAAGAAACACTTTTTTCCTTTTTCTGAATTATGTAGAATCCGCAAGTGTTTCCAAACTATCTTAGAAATATTGGGCAAAAGTTTAGTGTACATCATTACTAATGGGACTCTCTTGACCTTTTTATCTTTATTTTTATAATCTAGTAGATCATCTCTTTTTAGTTTATCCACTTTTCTTAACTCTGTCTCTATAATTCTTTATATCCTCATTTTTTAAGATTTGTTTTTAATACATGTCTTTGTTTTACATAGTCACTTTCTTTAGAGCATATTCTTTGTATTCTTATTTCTAGCCCTTTTGGGATTGCCCTTTTAGTGTGTATTGGATGTGCAGAGGACATATGTAAATACTGGTGCATGTCAGTAGGTTTATAGAAGAGGTCAGTCTCAACTGAACCTTCTTCAAGTTTTTAGGGTATCTAAAAATTATATTTCTTGTCCATTGAAGGTCCACCTTAATATTACTGTGTATTTCGTTTGCCATTTTATGAAACTGGAAAAGAGATTCTTCTCTATGTGTCCAAACCCCAAAAATATAATCTACAAACCGAATAAAGGTTCTTTTCTGAGTAATTGTTCTTCCCATTTCCCCATGCATGTACTGGCAAAATGCATTCCTAATTTAGATCCTATTGCTGTACCATCGTTTTGTTTGTAATTTTTTTTATCAACAAATGTAAAATAACTGTTTTCTAAAACTACGTTGATCATGTTCAGCACCTCTGCAGTGGGTAATGATTTATCTAGTCTATTATCTAGTGCTTTTTGACAAGCTTCTAAAGTTTCTTTACGAGGGACACTTGGATACAAGGATTTTACATCCATGCAAAATAAAATTGTATTCTCTGGAAGGTTGTGCTTTAGTGATTCAAGTCTTTTTAAAAATTGTGTTGCATCCTTAACATAGCTTGGTAATTTCTCAACGTGTGACCTAAGTTGTTTTTCTGCTATTTCAGCTATTATGTTTGTTGGATAATCAATCGTGCTGACTATCATTCGCATAGGGTGATTTTCTTTGTGCATTTTAGGATTCACTCTTGCTAGGCCTGTTCTTGCATTATGTGACTGCATGTATATATATTTTTTTAATTCTTTTGATACAATGCCTTTATTGTATAGTCTCTCTGCAATGTCCTTAACCTCTTTTACCGATTTATTGATCCTATTGCTTTTAACTTCTTCATATGTATCCGTATTCTTTAATTCACATTCTACAGATTTCATATAGTACTCTGTGTTCATTATCACTATTCCCGATCCTTTATCTGCCGGTCTTATACTTATATCATCATCATTTAACAACTCAGTCATAGCTTGTTCTTCAATATTGGTTAAATTAAGTTTACATTTTTTCTTTAGTCCTACTATAATTTCTTGTTTAACTACTTCAATATACATATCTAACGACTTGTCTCTTCCATCCGGAGGAGTCCACGTGCTTGTACTATTAACCTTAATCCTATGCTCATAATTACCCTCTGAATCTGAGATATTTTCATTGAAAAAATATTCTGCTAATCTCATGCGTCTCTCCCACTCCTTTAATTGGTGGCCAGTCCTGCCTGGTTAATTGCAGTTAATACTGCCTGTACTTTTATTAAGTGAGACCCCCATTCTTCACTTTGTCTGACCACGTCATCAAAATACGCTGCTGCATGTTTCTTATCTGGTCTAAGGATCCGATCCATCATTCGCTAGAATGTTGCGGGGGCCCCATGTAATCCAAACGGTTGTACTGAAACAACCCATCTGGGGTTGAAAATGCAGTTTTTTCTTTGGCTTTCTGAGTGAGGGGGACCTGCCAATACCCATTAGTTAGGTCCAGAGATGTCAGGAAACAGGTGCTGCCCAGTCGATCAATTAACTCGTCTACCCGTGGCATTGGGTAGGCGTCAAATTTAGAAATATTGCTTAATTTGCGTTAGTCGTTACAGAACTGCAAAGTACCATTTGGTTTTGGTACCAAAACTATGGGGCTTGACTCTTCACTTTGTGACTCTTCAGTGACTCCCATTTTTAGCATTTTCCTTCTGGCCTCCAGTACCCAATAGGGTTTTGAATTAACTTATTTCCCCGGCTCTGTGATAATGTCATGGATTATTATGTTAGTGCGCCCGGGAGACTCTGCAAACACCTGTCTGTTTCTATTCAGGAACTCTCTAACTTCCTGCTGTTGGTGGACAGACAGGGTGTAATATCTTTACCTTGGCTCCTCCGCCTGGCTGAGTTTGCACTGGCTTTGCCATCTTCATGGAAACCAAGACCTCTCTGTCTCCCCGGCTGGCTAACCTTGTAATTTACTTCCTCGACTTTTTCGAGGATTTCATAAGGTCCATGCTGTTTTGCTAGGAATTTACATTTGACCATCTGTACTAAAACCAGCATCTGGGCTCTGGGTTGAAGCACCCTTATTCTTGCTCCCTTATTATACGATTGTTTCTGGGCCTCTTGAACTAGTCTCATGTGTTCTGTTACCAGTCCTGGTTCATTTCCCACCATAACAACCACTGGCTTCGTTCCAGTACTGGACCGGTCGGGGTCAAGGTTAGGTAATAACATTGCCAATTCTTCGCTCTGAGTTGAGAGCTTGGAGAGAAAAGATGTCTAGTGAAAGAAGTGCACCAGTCGAGTCACCCTCCATGGTAGATGACTTACCCTTTTCGCAGTGGTGACGTGGAGGGACAGCTGTGCATTTCTTGCTGTGTGGCCCATGACCGATCCAGAAATAATGGCTACTCTGCCCTCTGTGTTTAAAGGCCCTGTGAAAAGCTGGTGGATCTCTGAGCAGCACCATGTGCCAATCTGGAGCCATTTCATAACTGCTTTTATAAAAGCCTTTCTCTCCATGGACTTTATTACTGAACATAAGAACATAAGAAAGTTTACAAATGAGAGGAAGCCATTCGGCCCATCTTGCTCGTTTGGTTGTTAGTAGCCTATTGATCCCAGAATCTCATCAAGCAGCTTCTTGAAGGATCCTAGGGTATCAGCTTCAACAACATTACTGGGGAGTTGATTCCAGACCCTCACAATTCTCTGTGTAAAAAAGTGCCTCCTGTTTTCTGTTCTGAATACCCCTTTGCCTAATCTCCATTTGTGACCCCTGGTCCTTGTTGCTTTTTTCAGGTCAAAAAAGTCCCTTGGGTCGACATTGTCAATACCTTTTAGAATTTTGAATGCTTGAATTAGGTCGCCATGTAGTCTTCTTTGTTCAGGACTGAACAGATTCAATTCTTTTAGCCTGTCTGCTATAACGTGCCTTTTAAGCCCAGAATAATTCTGGTCGCTCTTCTTTGCACTCTTTCTAGAGCAAATATCTTTTTTATAGCGAGGTGACCAGAACTGAACACAAAATTCAAGGTGAGGTCTTACTAGTGCATTGTACATTGAAGTTGAAGACCGGTTGAGGGAAAGAGTGCAAACCCCAGGGGAGTGCAGTCGTGCCTTTGCCTGTGATTACCGCGCTTTGTGCCTCAAATGGAGGCCAAGTATTGAAGACCATGAGCTGGTCAGAAGAATTCTTAACAATAGCAACCAAAGCTAGCTGTCTTCTGGGGCAGTGAAGGCGGTGGAAGAACTGGTCTGAATTGGTACCATGGTGGAGAGTGATTGGTCTGCCCAAAAGGAAAACTGGGCAAAAATTAACACCAAGAAGGCCAAGCAAGGAGCTACAAAGATGACTGGCGAGGTCAGGGTGTTGCAGCACATAAAAAGTGGTAAGCCGGAGAACTTGAAAAGCTTAGATCTTTTGTTATCTGTCTGTATTATTGGGGTTTGTGACTGGCAAGGATCTACATTATTGGACACAGGCTGCACTTTTACCCTGATGAACAGTGCCCTCTGGCAGCAGGTGCAAAGGCAGGAGGAGGCTCTCATTCCCTTTCAAGAAAAGACTTTTGTTGTGGCCAATGGTCAGTCACATACCTGCCTGGGAAAGATTCACTTCACCTATGATTTCCTTGGGATCTACTGCAATATTGACACCTATATCATGGCTGACGTTCATTTGTTTTTCCCTCTTATACTAGGGCTGGACTTCCTGGCGAAGACTAGTATTCCAGTAGATCTGGTGAACAAGGAGTACAGAGTCAAACAACAGAGTGGATACAGCTGTTTCCCTTTCTTGCAGCATGGGTGAGATGAGTTATGGGAAAAGGCTGAAAGTGGAACTGAATACCCCTTCAGGGTCAGTTTATATATGGCCATCCCTGGTCCGCCTAATATCGGAGGTATCACCTCTAACCGGCAGCCATTAGAAGCAAGCACCCAGACTGTGAGAGCTAAGCCTATCTTCAATGCTAGTGGGAGTGATGGTCAGAGGCAAGAGTTGATGGGATTAATGGCCTCCTGTGTGTACGTCGCGACTGGGAATGACCACGTTGATGCACCATGCCAGTTATACCAGTGATGAGGTACCTGTAAGAAGTAGGGTTTACCGGACCTTGCCAACTAAAAATAAAAGAACATAATTTGGCAGCACCTTCAACAAATGACCCAGGATGGGATTATTTGAACCTTCGGCCTCAGCATGGGCAACCCCTGTGGTTTTAATCGAGAAACGAGATGGGTTCTATCATTTCTGTGTAGATTAGCACAGCTCAACTCCAAGACTCATTTTGATGCTTACCCCATGCCACGAGTTTGTGACATTTTGGAGTCTTTTAGTGGCGCTTCTGTCTTCAGCTCATTGGACTTGCGATCTGGGTACTGACAGGTGGTGGTGGATGAGAACGCATTTATCACTCCTTATGCACTTTATCAATTCGGAGTCATGCCTTTCGGTCTCAAGAATGCTGTTGCTACTTTTCAGCGTCTAATGGAAGATACTCGGGAACCTCAGAGGTCATTGTTACTTTGTGTACATAGATGACATAATAATATACTCTATCAATGAAACGCAGCACCTACAGCACACAGAAGGTGTTTCATATATTGCGTAAAGACAGTCTTACTCAGAATTTGTCTAAATGCCATTTCCTCAAATCATCAAGGAAGTCCAATGGTTTCTGGGACTTGCCGGCTGGTACCATAAATTCATGCTCAGGTTTACCGATATTGATGCACCCTTAAATCATTTAAAGAAGAATGGTGTGCCCTGGGCGTGGACTAGTGAGTGTCAGACCAGTTTTACTCTCCTCAAGGAAACTTTACAGGCACCCCCAGTATTGGCTTATCTCGATCTTAACCACCCCTTCCGAGTGTACACTGATGCCAGTGAGGGGGGGCCCAGAGCCAATGAGCATGTAATAGCCTTCACCTTCAGGCTCCTCACTAAACCAGAGGAAAACTACTCCACATCAGGAAAGGAGTGCCTAGGGGTGGTCTGAGCGGTTGAGAAATGGCGACACTATCTGGAGATAGTGCCATTCAAGATTGTGACCATGCTGCTCTAACTTGGGCAGTCAACTCCCCAAAATCATCTTCCAGACTGACTCATTGGACTTTGCGGTTACAGCCTTTCACCTTTAAAGTGATGTACCATAAGGGAAGTTTGAACCAGGTACCGGATGCCCTTTAGGGCCCTGTCTCCTTGTGACGCTGCTGTTGCAGTGTATGAGGACCCAACATGGGCCTTCCATGCTCTTTGGATGAAATTGCGGCCACTCAATCTAAAGATACCACCATCACCGAAATTAGCATCAGGATTCAGTCACTGTCTCCCTTGGAAAATCACCAAATTGAGTTTGTGATTGAACAGGGTTTGATCTACAGGAGAGTTCCTATTCGACAGGTAAGTTATCGATTCCAACTGTGTGTCCCAGCCTCCCATTCAAAATTATTTTCTCATATATTGCAATGACAATCCAATGGGGGGACGTTTGGAACAACTTCTGTTACTGCTCTGTATGCTTGAGATTGCCTGGTTTAAAAACAGGACGGGAAAGGCAGTGGGGCAAGTAACTGACTTACTTTTCTAGCCACGTTGGAGATGTTGCATTGGTAGTCACCAAGAGCCAGCAATTTGTTGGTCTCTGTGTTGTTTGTGTAACTTTTTCTGTTTGTTAGCCATATTTCCTTTTCATTCCACTTGCATTGGATAGACATGTTAACAGCAGCTGTTCAGCAATATGCACCTATTGTTTTCTTGTCCAAATCAATTTTTTCGGTTCTATATTTTTATAGTTGCTTTTGGACCTTTTTTTCAAACTGTTTCTGGATGAAGGAGAGATTCACCCACAGGATACTGGCAGGATATGGACACAAGGTATATTTTTTCACTTGGAAGTTGTGGGGTAGGATGTGTAAGTAAATGAAAATAAATAAATTAATAATGCATTTTAATTCCAGGCCATAAGGCAACAAAAGGTGAAAAATTTGAAAGGGGGTGCAGACTTTCTATAGGCACCGTATGTCTTTATTGTGTGGTCACCTGTTTGTTTTCTAAGCTGTGCTGCCCCCTTGCTAGTAAATTCTGGGTTTAATTATCCTTCTGTCCTGTGCTGTGAGATATTTTATTTGTTTTAATCCAACAAAATACTGTACTTACTCCTAATATTAATTTGTACTAAACCCTGCATGGTAAATTACACTCTTTTTACACTTTAAATTCTCTTATTATGCTGTAACTATTTACTTGCTGATTCCTATATGTTTGAAGGTTCATTTTGGGTCAGTTTTAACTAAGGAAGTTGTTATAAGGTCTAAATAGTTGAGAGTTAGGGAACGGGCAGCTGTGGGGACTGGTTTAATACAAAAGCTTTTGTTTCTGTCCCTATATAAAACTAAAGTCAGGGGCTATTTGCAGTACAGGGCTGTCAGTCATGTCTCATTTGCTAGATGAATGGCCTCGCCCCCTTTCTGGTCGCTTTGCATTGTGTAAATGTAGAAATAAACCTCGGGACTCTCTTCTTCTTTGAACACTTGTATTTTCTTTCCCTGTAAATATGTAGTCCAGGAGTAGTTAGTAGTTACAGGAGAGACAAGTGCTGCGTTTAGCTCTTGTTAGCTTGCTTATCGGTGCCTGTGCAAACTGCATTAACAATGAGCACAGGCTCCATGCTTCAGTTTCAAACAGTACAAAACAAAAGTAAATAACAAGTGGCAGTCTTGACTTTTCTTTTCTACTTTTTCAAAACGTAAAGATCAGTAATTTTTGAGAAGGAACATGATATTCCAAAAAAAAGGACATCTCATTTGCTTATGTAATGAAAGCTGTTTATTTTGACAGTAATTAAATAATCACAAAATAAAATCATAGTGAGAAAAGAGGACTGGGAGTCAAAAGTTAACATAAATGATTGTAGTAGTTTTTCTTTTACCCTACCCTTCCCAGTCTTTTTTCCCTGCACCCCGTCACTGACTAGAGGGGAGGCATGCCTTGATTTAGTTTTTTCAAATAACGAAGACAGAGTAACTAAAACAGCGGTCAGAGAACCACTAGCAAACTCAGACCACAACATGGTCTCATTTGAAGTGTTTTTTAAAACCCCAAATGTAAAGACTAAAGCTAAGGTTTACAATTTTAGAAAAGCAAACTATGAAGGTATGAAACAGAGACTAACAGAAGTAGATTAGAGTAAAATAGAGAAAACACCCACAGAAAAAGGATGGTTGTTCTTCAAAAATGTAGTACTAGAGGCGCAAAACAATTACATCCCTAAAGTAGACAAATCTAAATGTAAAACTAAATGGCCAAAATGGTTTAATAGATCAATTTAAAAAAATATTCAGCGAAAAAAGGCACTTTACAGAGCATTAAACAAGGACCAAAAAGAAAGTACACGGAACTGCAAACGCAAGTCAAAAAGGAAGTTAGAAAGGCCAAGAGAGAAATAGAAATGAACATTGCTAAGGGGGCTAAAACCAATTCCAAAATGTTTTTCCAATATTGCAACAGCAAGAGAACATTCGAAGAGGAGGTTAAATGTTTAAGAGATACAAATGGCAAAATCGTAGATGAAGAAAAAAAAAATAGAAAATAGATTAAATGATTACTTTTCACAAGTTTTTACAAAGGAAGATACTGACAACATGCCCCACATGTCATCCATGTCCTATCCAGTTTTAAATAACTTTAGCATAACTGAGGCAGAAGTGTTAAAGGGACTAGGAGCTCTTAAAATAAACAAATCCCCTGGGCCGGATGAGATCCTCCCAGTAGTACTCAAAGAAATGAAAGAAGTAATTTACAAACCGCTAACCAAGATCATGCAGCAGTCTCTTGACACAGGGGTGGTACCGACAGACTGGAAAATTGCAAACGTAATACCGATCCACAAAAAAGGAAACAAAACTGAACCAGGTAACTACAGACCAGTAAGCCTGACTTCTATTATATGCAAACTTATGGAAACTATAATAAGATCCAAAATGGAAAATTACCTATATGGTAACAGGGTCCTGGGAGACAGTCAACATGGTTTTAGAAAAGGGAGATCGTGTCTAACTAACTTGCTTGATTTTTTTGAGGATGCAACATCAATAATGGATAATTGCAAAGCATATGACATGGTTTATTTAGATTTCCAGAAAGCTTTTGACAAAGTCCCGCATAAAAGATTAATTCTCAAACTGAATGCAGTTGGGATTCAAGGAAACGCATGTACATGGATTAGGGAGTGGTTAACATGTAGAAAACAGAAAGTACTGATTAGAGGAAAAACCTCAGAATGGAGTGTGGTAACCAGCGGTGTACCACAGGGATCAGTATTAGGTCCTCTGCTATTCCTAATCTACATTAATGATTTAGATTCTGGTATAGTAAGCAAACTTGTTAAATTTGCAGACGACACAAAAGTATGAGGAGTGGCAAACACTGTTGCAGCAGCAAAGGTCATTCAAAATGATCTAGACAAGATTCAGAACTGGGCAGACACATGGCAAATGACATTTAATAGAGAAAAGTGTAAGGTACTGCACGCAGGAAATAAAAATGTACATTATAAATATCATATGGGAGATACTGAAATTGGAGAAGGAATCTATGAAAAAGACCTAGGCGTTTTTGTTGACTCAGAAATGTCTTCATCTAGACAATGTGGGGAAGCTATAAAAAAGGCTAACAAGATGCTCGGATACATTGTGAAAAGTGTTGAATTTAAATCAAGGGAAGTAATGTTAAAACTGTACAATGCACTAGTAAGACCTCATCTGCATATTGTATGCAGTTCTGGTCACCTCGCTATAAAAAAGATATTGCTGCTCTAGAAAGAGTGCAAAGAAGAGCGACCAGAATTATTCCGGGCTTAAACTGTACAGTAGAAGGTCTCAGGCATGTCATATGCAGACAGGCTAAAAGAATTGAATCTTTTCAGTCCTGAACAAAGAAGACTACGTGGCGACCTAATTCAAGCATTCAAAATTCTAAAAGGTATTGACAATGTTGACCCAAGGGACTTTTTCAGCCTGTAAAAAGAAACAAGGACCAGGGGTCACAAATGGAGATTAGACAAAGGGGCATTCAGAACAGAAAATAAGAGGCACTTTTTTACACAGAGAATTGTGAAGGTCTGGAATCAACTCCCCAGTAATGTTGTTGAAGCTGACACCCTGGGATCCTTCAAGAAGCTGCTTGATGAGATTTTGGGATCAATAAGCTACTACCAACCAAACGAGCAAGATGGGCCGAATGGCTTCCTCTCGTTTGTAAACTTTCTTATGTTCTTATGATCTGTAACCAGGGTGAAGTGTCGCCCCAGGAGGTAGTACCGGAGTAACTCGACTGCCCATTTTACTGCGAGACTCTCCTTCTTGATGGTGCTATAATTTTTCTCGCGGGGAAGGAGCTTCCTGCTGATGTACAGGACTGGGTGCTCGCTTCCCCGAACCTCCTGCGACAACACTGCCCCGAGACCTGTCTCTGACACATCTGTCTGCAGGGTGAACCTCTTACCAAAATCTGGGCTGCATAACACTGACTTACTACACAGCCTCCGCTTCAAGGCGAGAAAGGCACTCTGGCACGACTCCGTCCACTGAACCGTATTTGGGGCAGCCTTCCGGGTGAGGTCTGGCAAGGGAGCAGCGAGCGTAGCGAAGCTCGGGATGAATTTTCTATAATAACCCGCTAGTCCCAAGAAAGAGCGCATCTGGGTTTTGGTTGTAGGAACCGGCCAGTCAGCCAGGGCTTTCACCTTAGCAACCAGCGGTCTGATCTGGCTGCCCCCTACTCGATACCCCAAATACTCTGACATGCTCTTCCCAATGGCACACCTCTGGGTTAGCAGTGAGCCCCGCCTCCCGCAAGGATTGCAGCACCGCCGGCACCTTACACGGATGACTCGGCCAATCCTCACTGTGGATAACCACGTCATCTATGTAAGCAGCGGCGTACTGCTGATGGGGCCGCAAGATGCGATCCATCATCCGCTGGAAAGTGGCGGGTGCTCCGTGCAACCCAAAGGGCATGGTCCTAAATTGGTACAACCTGAAAGGAATCTAAAACGCCGTCCTCTCTCTAGATTCTGGAGTCAGGGGTATCTGCCAGTACCCCTTCGTTAAATCCAGTGTCGTCATAAAATGAGCTGTGCCTAGACGCTCCAGCAACTCATCTACCCGGGGCATTGGATAAGCGTCAAATTTCGATTTCTCACTGATTTGTGTGAAATCAATGCAAAATTGAGTTGACCCGTCTGGCTTATCGACTAAAACGATCGGACTGTTCCAGTCACTTTGGGACTCTTCTATTACCCCCAGTCTCAGCATTTCGTCAATTTCCGCTTTTTATTACCTGTCTTTTATGCTCAGGTATACGATACGGCCTCTGGCGAACTAGCTCCCCCGGCTCAATATCAACGTGACGATGGGCTACTCGAGTCTGCCCCGGGACGGAAGTGAACACGTCAGGAAACTCCGCCACCGGACCGTGAGCCTGACATTTCTGCGTTGGTGTCAGATTCTCAGCAATCTGTACCGATCCTTTTCTTGCCACCACAGAAAGATCAGGTCCCAGGTCCTTGACGTCATCTGCATGCACCACTAACAACGCCTCTGGTTGCAACCAAGGCTTTAAGAGGTTGATATGATAAATGTGTTTCTCTCTCCGTCGCTCCGGCTGGCAGATCTCGTAGTCCACCTTCCCAACCTGGTGTGTAACCTCAAAGGGTCCTTGCCACTTAGCCAAGAGTTTCGACTCAGAACTGGGTAATAATAGAAGTACCTTATCCCCTGGCTGAAATGTGCGCAACCGGGCTCCTCGGTTATATTGTGTCTCCTGTCTGTGCTGTGCCTGCTGCAAATTGTCATGCGCCCATTTCCCCACAGACTCAAGACGCTTGCGCAGGTCCAACACATACCGGCCGGTATTGGTCGAATTTGCCTGCTGCTCCTCCCACATCTCTCTGACCAGATCGAGCACACCCCGGGGTCTCCGCCCATACAACAGCTCGAATGGTGAAAACCCTGTGGAAGCCTGGGGAACCTCTCTGATCGCAAAGAGAAGGGGATGAATCAGCTGGTCCCAGTATCGCACATCACTATGAATAAACCTGCGCAACATGCTCTTAAGGGTCTTATTAAAGCGCTCCACCAGACCGTCGGGACATAAAATTGGTGCCTTGATCTGTTAGTATCGTAGCTTCCACTAGGGGCAAAGGCACCAGTGGGGCTCGTGGAATGGCTCTAGGGCTGCCCTTTTGACATTCCCCACAACGCTCACAAAACCATTTGACTTCGCTATCCAGCCCTAGCCAGAAGAACCATGACACAAGCCTTGCTTTAGTTTTATCCCTTCCCAAATGACCAGACAGGGGATAGCGTGAGCCAGCTGCAACAAATCCTCCTTAAACGGCTGAGGAATGAGCAAATGATGACGCAATTCACCGGTCTGGAGTAATTTATCAACACGGTACAGCAGGTCTCGATCAATTTAAAAGTGGGGGTACGTAGCAGCGCGTCTGTGCTTGACCACCCGACCATTAACCACCACTGCTTGGTCAAAGAGCCTGCCCCTGCTCGAGTCGGAAGTCACGGGAGCGAGCTAAGAAATCAGCTCCCATGGCTTCCAACTCTGGGTCAGGTCGATCCCGAGCAGAGGCAGCCGAGCCAGACCCCTGCGCTGGCTCCGCGACCTCCCCCCCGGACTCTTCACTGTGAGATTAGACTCTTCTATACTAGAGACTGACCACATCCTGAATCCAGGAGAGCCTGGGTTTTTGTACCATCCGCTGTCACAGGAATAACAAAACCCGTGTGCTGAAGTGACTGAGGTAACTGAACGTGCCTACCTGGTCGGCTGAGGTCACACTCCATCAAGGGGCAGTCCCGGGCGAGGTGGCCCACCTCCCTGCACGTCCAACACCTCGGTGTGCTGGTTTCTCTCCCCGAAGTTTTGGCAAAAGGCGTTTTGGCGTCCACGCGAGATCCCGGTCCGACACTGCAGCAGCCCGTGGGTATCCCTGCCCTGCCCCAGTTCCCGGGCCAGGAGCCCCCGGCGACACCCCCAGACCAAATCTGGACTACCCCTTCCCCCCAGTTCCCTTGCCCTCTCTGGGGCCAGTTGAAGGGTCGATCCGGTAGCCGCGCTCCTCCCAGGCGGTCTCGCAGGCGTTGGCTTCGCCGCCTGGTACAGTTCGACCGCCCGATCCAGAGTATCTGGTGCCTGTCGCTGGACCCATAGCCGAGGTCCTGGGGCCAGACACTCCAGAAACCGCTCTACCACGATCATCTCCACCAACCTGGCTTTGGTGACCGCGTCTGGGTTCAGTCAGCCCATGGCATAATCCTTTAGCCGGTGGGCAATAGCTCGGGGGGTGCTCCCCCGCCGCAAACTGCTCCTCCCGGAATTTCTTCCAGTAGCCCTCCGGGGTGGCTCCCACACGATTCAGGATGGCTGCCTTCAGCAGGGGGTAATCCAGCATGTGCTCTGGGGACAGCGTCCTCGCAGCTGCTTGAGCCTCCCCGGTGAGTTGGGGCAACAAACAGCTAGCCCACTGGGCTTGGGGCCACCCGGCCGAGATCGCCATGGCCTCAAACACCTCCAAGTACGCGTCATAAGAACATAAGAAAGTTTACAAACGAGAGGAGGCCATTCGGCCCATCTTGCTCGTTTGGTTGTTAGTAGCTTATTGATCCCAAAATCTCATCAAGCAGCTTCTTGAAGGATCCCAGGGTGTCAGGCCGTCATTTTGGTGGGTCTCTGTAGAGAGTGGTCTGGAGCTGCGGCTCTAGCCGCCCCCTGCACTGCCGCGGTGAGCGTCTGTCGCAGGAGGTCCATCATCGCGGCAAACTGGGTAGCATCCATTGCCAGTCTGCTCCTTCTGTAGATGCACTGCTTGGGGCAGTGCCAGTGAATCCCACTTCTGACACCACGTGTGGAAGGGTGGTGGGTAATTCACTGACACAGGAGACAGACAGGTGGATTTGGCAACACCGCACAGGTGCCCAGTTTTATTTCGGGGTGCTATTTTTCTTTTAGCCCACAGATGGTGCTGTGGATCCGTGGTCTGATTTACCAACAATGGTAAACAGAACCACAGGCATACCAAGCGATGGTACACAATACCGGCGCACTTGCAGATGCTTCGAAACAATAATTCAAAACAGAAGGCACAAAGAAACAGGGAAAATAAAACAGTAACAAAACTATAAAGAAAAGGTGCTGCACTTGACAGCTATATCCCAGTCGCCACTACCCGTGCGACCCGGATCACTGTCCTACACTGCCGGCAACTAGCCTGCTCCGTTACAATATTCCTGGGTCTGCCCAAGGGTTCCCCGCTGTCACTGTATCGCTTTGACACACTCAGTTTCGGTTTCTCCCGACTGGTTCTCGGTCCTCGACCAGCGCTTCCGCACTCTCTTCGCGTTTAAAGGGCAGACCTGAGGAAACAGCAGAGCATTTTTTTATAGGGCTAGTCTCGGAGTTGCAGCTTTGCATAGCAGAGTTTCAGCAGCTTGTTCAGAATTCGATGTGGAGAGCAAAATGTTCAGTTTTGCTTGGATATTTATAGTCTGTTTCACTCTGCTAAATAGCCACTTTCATGAGATCATTTGTATATCTTGCCTTTTTTTAAACTCCCAGTCCGTTGATATTTTAATTTACTTTTCCACAGGGACATTGCTAGTTTATGTCTTCTTTGCGTCAAAACAATTGTTGTTGCACGTGTGAATTATCTATACATAATTCAACTGTCTGCTCAGCCTAATCCCGTTCAGGCACCAGTCCTCTAATCATAAGAAGGACATAAGGACATAAGAAAGTTTACAAATGAGAGGAGGCCATTCGGCCCATCTTGCTCGTTTGGTTGGTAGTAGCTTATTGATCCCAAAATCTCATCAAGCAGCTTCTTGAAGGATCCCAGGGTGTCAGCTTCAACAACATTACTGGGGAGTTGATTCCAGACCCTCACGATTCTCTATGTAAAAAAGTGCCTCCTATTTTCTGTTCTGAATGCCCCTTTGTCTAAACTCCATTTGTGACCCCTGGTCCTTGTTTCTTTTTTCAGGCTGAAAAAGTCCCTTGGGCCGACATTGTCAATACCTTTTAGAATTTTGAATGCTTGAATTAGGTCGCCACGTAGTCGTCTTTGTTCAAGACTGAACAGATTCAATTCTTTTAGCCTGTCTGCATATGACATGTCTTTTAAGCCCGGAATAATTCTGGTCGCTCTTCTTTGCACTCTTTCTAGAGCAGCAATATCTTTTTTATAGCGAGGTGACCAGAACTGCACACAATATTCAAGATGAGGTCTTACTAGTGCATTGTACAGTTTTAACATTACTTCCCTTGATTTAAATTCAACACTTTTCATAATGTATCTGAGCATCTTGTTAGCCTTATTTATAGCTTCCCCACATTGTCTAGATGAAAACATTTCTGAGTCAACAAAAACTCCTAGGTCTTTTTCATAGATTCCTTCTCCAATTTCAGTATCTCCCATATGATATTTATAATGTACATTTTTATTTCCTGCGTGCAGTACCTTACACTTTTCTCTATTAAATGTCATTTGCCATGTGTCTGCCCAGTTCTGAATCTTGTCTAGATCATTTTGAATAACCTTTGCTGCTGCAACAGTGTTTGCCACTCCTCCTACTTTTGTGTCGTCTGCAAATTTAACAAGTTTGCTTACTACACCAGAATCTAAATCATTAATGTAGATTAGGAATAGCAGATGACCTAATACTGATCCCTGTGGTACACCGCTGGTTACCACACTCCATTCTGAGGTTTTTCCTCTAATCAGTACTTTCTGTTTTCTACATGTTAACCACTCCCTAATCCATGTACATGTGTTTCCTTGAATCCCAACTGCGTTCAGTTTGAGAATTAATCTTTTGTGTGGGACTTTGTCAAAAGCTTTCTGGAAATCTAAATAAACCATGTCATATGCTTTGCAATTATCCATTATCGATGTTGCATCCTCAAAAAAATCAAGCAAGTTAGTTAGACACGATCTCCCTTTCCTAAAACCATGTTGACTGTCTCCCAGGACCCTGTTACCATATAGGTAATTTTCCATTTTGGATCTTATTATAGTTTCCATAAGTTTGCATATAATAGAAGTCAGGCTTACTGGTCTGTAGTTACCTGGTTCAGTTTTGTTTCCCTTTTTGTGGATCGGTATTACGTTTGCAATTTTCCAGTCTGTCGGTACCACCCCTGTGTCAAGAGACTGCTGCATGATCTTGGTTAGCGGTTTGTAAATTACTTCTTTCATTTCTTTGAGTACTACTGGGAGGATCTCATCCGGCCCAGGGGATTTGTTTATTTTAAGAGCTCCTAGTCCCTTTAACACTTCTGCCTCGGTTATGCTAAAGTTATTTAAAACTGGACAGGAACTGGATGACATGTGGGGCATGATGTCAGTATCTTATTTTGTAAAAACTTGTGAAAAGTAATCATTTAATATATTTGCTATTTTTTTTTTCTTCATCTACGATTTTGCCATTTGTATCTCTTAAACATTTAATCTCCTCTTTGAATGTTCTTTGCTGTTGTAATATTGGAAAAACATTTTGGAATTGGTTTTAGCTCCCTTAGCAATGTTCATTTCTATTTCTCTCTTTGGCCTTTCTAACTTCCTTTTTGACTTGCGTTTTGCAGTTCTGTGTACTCTTTCTGCGTACTTTCTTTTTGGTCCTTTTTTAATGCTCTGTAAAGTGCCTTTTTTCGCTGAATATTTTTTTTAATTGATCTATTAAACCATTTTGGCAATTTAGTTTTACATTTAGGTTTGTCTACTTTAGGGATATAATTGTTTTGCGCCTCTAGTACTACATTTTTGAAGAACAACCATCCTTCTTCTGTGGGTGTTTTCTCTATTTTACTCCAATCTACTTCTGTTAGTCTCTGTTTCATACCTTCATAGTTTGCTTTTCTAAAATTGTAAACTTTAGCTTTAGTCATTACTTTTGGGGATTTAAAAAACACTTCAAATGAGACCATGTTGTGGTCTGAGTTTGCCAGTGGTTGTCTGACCTCTGTTTTAGTTATTCTATCTTCGTTATTTGAAAAGACTAAATCAAGGCATGCCTCCCCTCTAGTCGGTGCCTTGACAAATTGTGTTAGGAAGCAGTCATTTGTCATTTCGATTTCATCCTTCGCGCTACCCATCGGGTTTTCCCATTTTATTTGGGGGAAGTTGAAATCCCCCATTAGTATGGCTTCTCCTTTGCTACACGCATTTCTAATGTCATAGTATAACAGATTATTTTGCTCACCGTCTGAATCTGGCGGTCTATAGCATGCTCCTATTATTATGCCCTTTGAATTTTTGTCTGTTATTCTGACCCATATTGATTAGGTTTTATTTTCTTTGTCCAGGTTTAACACCTGGGCTTCAAGACTGTTTCTTATGTATAGCGCTACCCCTCGTCCTCTTCTGTCCTGCCTGTCTTTCCTATACAGTGTATACCCACAAATATTATATTCGTCCCCATCACTCTCAGACAAGCACGTTTCTGTAACACCTATCACATCATAGTTACCTGTTAGTGCAGTAGCTTCAAGTTCTAGAATTTTGTTTCTGATACTTCTAGCATTTAGATAAATACATTTAATGGTTGTCTTACCTGAGTTGTTGTTCTTGTTTTGATGCGGTCTCCCTTCTGTTTTTTTGTTGATTTCTCCCCCCTTCCTTTCTAGTTTAAATGCTTCTGAACCTGCTCGAGGATCTTTTCTTCGAGTAGACTGGTTCCCTTGTTATTTAAATGCAGTCCATCCCGTCTATACAGGTAGTCCTTGTTGTAGAATGTGGTCCAATGATCAAGATAGGTGAAGCCTTCCTGTGTGCACCACGTCTTCAGCCATGCGTTTTGATTTATTATTTCCAGCTGTCCATATGGTCCTTTGCAAGGTGCGGGTAGTATACCAGAAAATACCATAGTTTTGGTTTTCTCTTTTTTAATTTCCTTCCTAGCTTTCTGAATTTGTTTTGCAGGGATTTTGGTCTGTCTCTTCCAATGTTGTTTGTACCGATGTGGACGACTACTACCGGGTCGTCTCCTGTTCGTTCTAGGAGCCTGTCTACGTTCTCAGTGATATGCTTGACCGAGGCTCCCGGAGCAGCACACTGTTGTAGTAAGGGGGTCCAAACTGCGAATTGAACTTGCTGTGTTTCTCAATATGGAGTCCCCAACAATCATGACCTCCCTTCTTTTTGCTGTCTGGTCACCACTGTCAATGGGATCCTGGATGTTGTTCCTTTCATTCTCTTGTTGTTGGTTCTGCTCATCAAAATTCTGAAGTGACTCAAATCTGTTGGTTGTTTTGATTTCTGGTGGTGGTGTTTGACGAAGTTTCTTTTTTTCCCTGCTTCTGCCTACCTGAACCCAGCTGTTCTGACATTCTATCTCCCTGGTGGCTTTCAGTCTGTTAGGGGTGATGCAGACTTCCATGAATTGTGGGTGTGCCAGTTCCTCAAGATCCTGTTGCTGTCTCACTTCTTCCAGCTCCATTTCTAGCATACTTACTAGTTATGCAAATCCTGGATCGCGCGGCACTTTACGCACACTTGGTTTAGCTCTGCTGGGTTTTCTTGGATTTCCCACATCAAGCAGGTGTCACAGATTACTGGCTTGAAGACCATGTTGAGGGTTTTTTTTGAAGTTTAGTTTCTTCTGCAGCTGTCAACCTGCTTTCCAATTGCTTCTAAACTGCTCTGTACTTTTCCACACCTGTACTTCTCCCACTCGCTGTCTCTTCCACTCGCTGTCGCTGGGAAGACTGCCTCATTTAACTGCGTTGTTGTTCTCGTTGTTCGACAGTGGAGGCAGTTTAGAAATCAGATTGCTAACTGAGTCTTGCACTTTGTCGATGCTGCTGACAAACTTTTTCAGCATACACTGTGTCAGTATCTCACTTCTGAGATTGGCTGTACAACATGCAATATAGGGCAAACTTAGATTATATGATCTTTTGATTTGTATAATGCATATTACGTAAACAAGAGTTGTTATATTAAATCACTACCATTGTACCAAATCATTATATGTGCAGTAGCAGCTTTATATGGCGCCACTGCTGTGTTTGGAGTAGGGTATAGTTGCCAGAGCACTGGGGCAGTACCTATAGCGGTTGTAGTGCTTCAGTAAAATATGTACTGAATACCTGCTGTACAAGACAGTGTAAGAGAAGTGCTATGGTATAATATGTTTTAAACATACAAAATATACAATAACACTAATCATGTTTATTTCGAAAACTGAGGAACATTCGCCCCCCCCACCCCCCCCTTCCAGCTTGACAAGTGTAAGTTCATACTATTATTGGTATTATTAATAATATTTTTAGTAGTAGTAAAATGTGACTGTGACCAATAACCTGCTTGGAACGGAGACTGTTAAATAAAGCTTTGTTTTGTCCAAGTCCACTGCAGTTGGTGCTGGTGCAAAGAAGCTACATTTGGAAGTATGATGACACCCAGAGACCAAGACTAGAACAGTAGTTCCAAAACAAGTGACCAGTACTTGAATGGGGTATTATGCTCTGTCTTTTCATAGCACCATGCATAAAAGTTTTGTCTGGTTTCTGAATGTTTAGCTCTTCAACATATTCAGCATAAGCTTGATGTTGCATGATGTACAGGTTGGCTGCCGTAACCTGATGAATATACCTTGTACGTGTCAGATGGGCTGCGTGAAGGTATGACTCTGCTTTGCCTAATGTAGCAACATCGAGCTGAGTGAGTATGTCTGTCCATCCAGTTCCTTCCAGGCAGGTTCCTGCTGCTTTCCATGCTTGCATTTCAGTGTGCAAACCGCCAAACATTAGCGTAGAGTAGCTGGTTGCAAGCAAGACTGGGGAACACGTGCCGTATTGCATTCTGTACAATTGTCATTGAATGTGGCATCATTGCAACTGAGAGAACAGAGTCCTCAAATAGTAGCAATAATGCACTGGTGCTTTTTGGCAGAATATTAGGGGACTGGCTATTTGCATGTTATGCAGACCAGGAGGTGTGCTTGCCCCCCCATATTTATCTGGTGAACATGTATATAAAGTTTTGACTTTTTCTAGCCATGCATATTCTACTTGGATGTGTGTCTCTGCTCTGTGCCCATCAGCTGAAAGATCAACAGCTGCAGCTGCCAATGGTGGATGTTGTGCTGGTGTTGAAATTGGAGGGGACATTTGTGTAGAAGTGTGGCAGAGGACTCGCAAACTTTGAAGAGCCGGGCCTGATAGTGACATTGCTCACACTCACCCTGTCTATCAGTCAGGATGCTGAAACCGTGAAATTCCAGTGCCATGAAATAAACCTGTTTCTGTAGTTGACAGTGGATTGTGGTCTATAGTGTCCACAGCACTTGTAGTGAAAAGTCCAGTTCGCAAACTATTTGGAACAACTACTTGGGTTTCAGTGTATCTTTCTCGTACAGCATTGGCAAGATATGTGGACGTCTGCAGTACTGTCATTTGAGCTGCAAATTCCAAGTTCAAACATGTTGTCAATCAGTCCTTGTTTTCTAGTATGTGCACACTTCAGTGTAGAGTGGGAGTGGTGTCTCCTGACCTCAGGCATGATTCATAGCGGTAGGTGATGATTTTTGGCGTGGGTGCTTGACGCCGTTGTGCCGAATGAGCATTTATACTCAGAAAATCATAACAATAACTAATGAAAATGTACATTTTAAAAAGTATAAAACTATAGCTTATTAAATTTACCTTATCAATAAAATGTTAACGCATAACTACGATAAGTTTTTAACTCCATGTGTGTGCATATTATGTAAATAATTTGCTATTTCTTTAATACATCAACAAGTAGTATTTCAAGTAGGTAAAATGTAACATTAATAAAACTGTCTTACCTGAAACAACAAGAGTGCGGGGAATCAGTTTATTTCCCAGGTATACAATGTGGAGCTCTGTGTACCTGCTGTCAATCTGGCTCTCTCTGTCTGACAAACTCACAGACACTCCAGCTCCATCCACGGATATACTGGAGACAGGTGAATGGGTTCCTAATCCCTCACTATAGATAGATAGATACTTTTATAAAAAAAAAAAAAAAAAAAAACATTTATTGCATAAAAAACAGTCAAAAACAAACTGAACATTTACATTACATTATTTTGTGAGAAAATACAAAAAACAAACAGTCATTTAAATATTTATACAGAGTTTTTCTGAATGATCCTCTACCTCACAGAGTGCTCCATTCACACACTACAACATTTCAAAACTGAGCAAGTCATGCATCATCTTATAAAACTTGAATTCAAAAGTTATGCGAGTAACCACCAATATCCTACACAATTTTACCAGGTCCTGATGAACATTTTTTATTTGGCTTTTTCTACTTTTTAGAATGGCTAATTTTGCATGCCCTAAAATGAAATTTGCCAGTTGAATCAAATGCTTTCAGTTTCTTGTACATTTGATACCAAAAATAAAAACAGTCTTTGTAAAAGTTAAGTTCGAATTTGAAAATGTGGTGTTTAAAAAGTTGAACAAAGGGTCCAGTCTTTTATTACAGTCCAAGTAGCGTGGAAAACAGTCTCTCTCTCTCTCCATGTAGAAGGGGCAATGATCAGTCACCTCGGGATTTATAATGTTTACGAATGCATTAACAGCCAAGCTTGTATGCAGGAGTCGCCATTGCAAATCCCCTGATCTTTTATTGAGAGGGGGTTGATATAAAGTCCTCCAGGCTGGCTTATCCTCCTCTCCTGCTCCCAGCCGTTCCCTCCAATGGGTATCTGGAAGTACTTCAAGTAGTTTCTGCTGTTTAACTTTTACACAAATTTCATAGGCTTTTTTTCCCCTCTAATTAATTAAACTGAAGTTTACACAAATCCTTCACTTTTAAAATCTTGCCATTCTCTTCACCAAAATGACTTATCGCAGGGGAGATTAGCAAAGAAGGAAACAGTTTGCTGAGGCATTCGACATTCATGGGGTCACAAATGGAGATTAGACAAAGGAGCATACAGAACAGAAAATAGGAGGCACTTTTTTACATAGAGAATCATGAGGGTCTGGAATCAACTCCCCAGTAATGTTGTTGAAGCTGACACCCTGGGATCCTTCAAGAAGCTGCTTGATGAAATTCTGGGATCAATAAGCTACTAACAACCAAACGAGCAAGATGGGCCGAATGGCCTCCTCTCGTTTGTAAACTTTCTTATGTTCTTATATTCATCAAAAACACTCCCCAGTGCCTCTCGCCACTCCAGAGACAGAGCTTCATGCAGCTGTGCCAGATACAGACCTGCCACACGCACAGACCGCATGGCCAGAGCACGGGCTACACATTCAGGGCTTTTCCAGACACACTGCTCTGTGTCTATCAGATCACAAATCTTTACTATTTTAGCCCTTATGAGAGAACCGTTAAAAGATTCTGAACTATTAAAAGAAGTATTAAGGTGTGGATTAAACACCAAAGGCTGTTCCAGAACCCAAAACAGATCCAGTGAGTCAACATATTCAGCCTTTAGTAACGTCCAAGCCCTCAGCACACTCCTATAAAAGAGGGCAAGGCATGAAAACTGCATTTTGTCAAAATCTAAAAACAACAAATTCAAATCAAAACCAAGCCCTCCAACCTGATGAAGAAAAGAAAATGCCAGTTCCCTCCATGGCAGCTATACTGGAGAGAAAAACAATTTCCTTAGAGCCTGAATCCTAAAGGCAGCCAGCATACACTCAATATTCATAAGACCTTGTCCACCCTCTTCTAGTGGTAGATACAACACACTGCTTTAACCAATAACACCCATTCCAAAAAAAACTCTAAGCACAGAGACTGAATCTGTTTAATCAAGAATTGCGGAGGTTCCACACAGATCAATTTATGCCAGAGACTGGAGGCAACCAAATTATTTAAAACCAAAACTCTTCCTCTGAAAGACATTTGTGGAAGAAGCCACCGCCACCTCTGCAAGCGATCTTTTTCTAGAACCCCATCCCAGTTTAACTGTTCTACTTTCTCATTGCCTAAAACGAACCCTGTATTTAAACTCATTCTGGCTCCATTCTAGTCTTTCTGGTAAAACCAGGGATCTACATCCTTGTCCGTCCCCAATGAGCACAGCACTGCTTTTATTCCAGTTAACATGCATTGATGAGACTTTTTCAAATACTTTTTGCCTCAGTTAAGGCCTTTACATCTTCATGATTACAAACGAGCACAACTATATCATCCGCATAGGATGAGAGGTTTATTGACTGGGCATTACAACCTGGAATAGACAAACCTGTTAAAACATTTCTTAGTTTATATAGTGGTGGTTCAATTGATAAAGCATATAACATTCCAGACAAAGGGCAACCCTGCCTGATTCCTCTCTACAGCAAAAGGTGCACTCAAGCCCCCATTTATTTTCAATAAACTGAACACGTTACAATAGAGCACTTTTATTTTACTAATAAAATCAGAACAAAGACCAAATGCGTGGAGGACTTCCCATAAATAATGGTGGTCTACTTGATCAAAGGCCTTTTCCTGATCTAAAGAAACCAGTACTAAGCCGAACAATTTAGAGGCCGCTAAAATATCCCTAACTAAAAAAATGTTAACAAAAATTGATCTATTTGGGATGCAGTAAGTTTGATCAGGGGTACAACATTATCAATCACTGCGCTCAGTCTATTGGTCAAAGCTGTGGAAAGGACTTTATATTCAGAGCACAACAATGACACAGGTCTCCAATTTTTAACATTTTTGAGATCACCTTTCTTAGGGAGGAGCGTAATGACAGCTCTTTTGCAGCTCAGAGGTAACTCCCTTTTCTCAAAGCTCTCCTCAAACACTGTGAAAAGGTCATGCTGAAACAGGTCCCAGAAACTTGTAAAACACTATATTGGTAACCCATCAATTCTGGGAGCATTACCTTGTTTTAACCCCTTTAGGGCCTCAGTACGCTCTTTCATCGACAGCTTTTCCCAGCTTCTTTTTTGCCTCTTCAGGCAAACATGTCAAGTCCTGCAGGAAACTCTGCACCTCTTCAGGCTCAGCCTCAGCCTCAGCCTCAGCTGCGAACAGACCAGAGTAGAACTCCACAGCATACCTTCAGATCTCCTCCGGCTCCCTCAGCTCTAAACCATCTGGTCTTGTCAAACAGTAAATTGTCTTACTCTGGCCACTTTTTTCTCCAACCCCCCCCAAAAAAACTGTGTGGATGCATCAATTTTGGTCAATCCTTGCATTCAGGACCTCACCAGAGCTCCCTGTACTTTTGCATCCAAAAGATCTGCTATTAACTGTTTCTTAACCCATTTTTCAATTAAACTATCATTTGGATTGGAGTCCAGAGTTTTTTGAAGCTCTAAGATCTCCCGCTCCAGTTCTTGCAGAGACTCATTAGCCCTCTTTGTAACATTTTCAGTATATTGTTGACAAAAAAGTTTTTATTTGGGCCTTTCCTACATCCCACCATTGTCTAAGGTTGGAAAATAAATTTTTACCAGCTCTCCATTTTTTCCAAAAGAAAAACTAAAACATTTTGTGAAATTTGAATCATTCAACAAACTTAAATTTCCAATAAGAGCGACTGTGCTTAAAGGAGGGCAATAATACAGAAAGAGAGACTATGCTATGATCTGAGAAAATAGTAGGGGAAATTTGACATTGCTTTATCAGATATAAATGCTCTTTAAAAAAACATACATCGATCAAGTCTAGCCGTTGAGATATTATTATTACTGTGCTTAACCCAAGTGTATTGTATTTTATCACAGTGTTTATTTTTACATACATCAACGAAACCATGCTTTTTAATCAAGACAGCTAGTTCCTTGGCAGATTGAGAATGTGGTTCAGGGTGATTCCTGTCTTCTTTAAATTTCACAGTACAGTTAAAATCCCCTGCTAAAAACAATCTCTCTTCAGAGGCAGTTTACTAAAACCTGATCTAAGATCTTAAAAACTCCAACCTCTCTTTTCCTTCATTAGGAGCATAGACATTGATAAAACAGAAAGACTGACCTTCTATTACAGTTTTTACCTTAATCAAACGACCTTAACTTCTTCTGTAATAGTTATTGATTCAGGTTTAAAATTCTCTTTAAATAAAACTGCCACCCTCAGCACTGACATTAGAGCCATGGCTAAAAGTATGCAAAGTTTTTTTGGGGGGGGAGTTTAAAACCATCATTTTCATTTACAGGCTACTCATCTCTGCTTCTCCCACTACACTAGTATCAGAAACTTGCACCAAATCAGTCTCTTTCCTCAAATTCTCTTCTTTATTAGAGGTACACTGAGAAGGACTTTCACCCTCTGTTTTACCAGCCTCAGTCTACTTTACTTTACTCATGCCAGCAACAACGTCTTTTATACTTTCTATTTCAAGCTGCACAGCTTTAGTACTCTTTTGGTTCTCCCCTGCAGCAGCACCATCACTCGACCCCCCTGATTTTCTCTCTTTAACTTCAGCCGTCTCATTCTCCCTATCAGCATTCTGATGTTTCCCTCCACCAACAACACTACTCGGCTCCTCACTTTTGGTATCGGGCACCACACAAGTAACATTATTTGGGTTCAGTCCTGCACCAACAGCCTCACTCGCCACCCCTCTGTCATTAGTCTCAACATTCTTCTTTTCTGTTTCGCTGCCAGCACTAGTCGGCACTGTAGCTTCGCGAGTCATGGACACATTTCTCTCTGCTCTTTCACCATCTCCCTTCTGCTCTGTAGTTTTAGGACAGTTTTTAACTAAATGCCCATCAACACTACAATTAAAACATTTCATGGTATCTGATGTCGTGAAATAACATAATTACTGCCTTCTATTTTGAACTTGAGGACAATATTAAGTTCTTTGTTTGCTTTATTTAAAACCATAAACTACTGCCTCCTAAAGGAGACTACGTGTTTTAACAATGGAGATTTGCATCCCAGCGGAATTCTTTTTGGGGCTGACACAATCTGCCCATGTCATGACAACTCATTCATAATTCACTCATTCTTCAGAAAAGGTGGAACATTTGATACAATGATTTTCTTTGCCGGTACCTCTAGTGGGTGTGTGGACTTTCCCCCTCTCTGAATGGCTGGGAGGCGAGTCTTGGGTGATTGTTAGTCCTATAAAATAACGCTCTGCTGTTTCCTCAGATCTGCCCTTATAGACTCACTGAGAGTGCGGAAATGCTGGTCGCAGACCGAGAACCAGCCGGGAGAGAGAAAGACACGAAAGTGTTACAGTGAGAGCGGGGAACCCTTGGGCAGTCCCCTTAAAAATATAACAGAGCAGGCTAGGTAGTCGGCAGTGTAGGACGGAGATCCGGGTCGCACGGGCAGCGGCGACCGGGATATTGCTGCAGAGTGCAGCACCTTTTATTTGTAGTTTTGTTATTGTGTTATTTTGTCCCTTGTTATTTTTGCCTTCTGTTTTCATTGTTATTTCTTTGAGCACCTGCAAGGCGCCGCCATTGTGTACCATCGCTTGGTATGCCCGTGGTTCTGTTTACCATCGTTGGTAAATCAGACCACGGACCCACAGCGCCATCTGCGGGATAAACTGAAAAACAGCACCCCGAAAATAAAACTGGGCACCTGTGCGGTGTTGCCAAATCCACCTGTCTGTCTCCTGTGTCAGTGAATTACCCACCACCCTTCCACACCCGCATAAAAGATTAATTCTCAAACTGAACACAAGTGGGATTCAAGGAAACACATGTACATGGATTAGGGAGTGGTAAACATGTAGAAAACAGAAAGTACTTATTATTATTAGAGGAAAAACCTCAGAATGGAGTGTGGTAACCAGCAGTGTACCACAGGGATCAGTATTAGGTTCTCTGCTATTCCTAATCTACATTAATGATTTAGATTCTGGTATAGTAAGCAAACTTGTCTGCAAATTTAACAACACAAAAATAGGTGGAGTGGCAAACACTGTTGCAGCAGCAAAGGTCATTCAAAATGATCTAGACAAGATTCAGAACTGGGCAGACACATGGCAAATTACATTTAATAGAGAAAAGTATAAGGTACTGCACGCAGGAAATAAAAATGTGCATTATAAATATCATATGGGAGATACTGAAATTGGAGAAGGAATCTATGAAAAAGACCTAGGAGTTTTTGTTGACTCAGAAATGTCTTCATCTAGACAATGTGGGGAAGCTATAAAAAAGGCTAACAAGATGCTCGGATACATTGTGAAAAGTGTTGAATTTAAATCAAGGGAAGTAATGTTAAAACTGTACAATGCATTAGTAAGACCTCTTTTTGAATATTGTGTTCAGTTCTGGTCACCTCTCTATAAAAAAGATATTGCTGCTCTAGAAAGAGTGCAAAGAAGAGCAACCACAATTATTCCAGTTTTAAAAGGCATGTCATATGCAGACAGGCTAAAAGAATGGAATATGTTCAGTCTTGAACAAAGAAGACTACGCAGCGACCTAATTCAAGCATTCAAAATTCGAAAAGGTATTGACAATGTTGACCCAAGGGACTTTTTCGACATGAAAAAAGAAACAAGGACCAGGGGTCACAAATGGAGATTAGACAGAGGGGCATTCAGAACAGAAAATAGGAGACACTTTTTTACACAGAGAATTGTGAGGGTCTGGAATCAACTCCCCAGTAATGTTGTTGAAGCTGACACCCTGGGATCTTTCAAGAAGCTGCTTGATGAGATTCTGGGATCAATAAGCTACTAACAACCAAACGAGCAAGATGGGCCGAATGGCCTCCTCTCGTTTGTAAACTTTCTTATGTTCTTATGTAAATACATTGAAAGCAAGGGCTCCACACAGCTGTGGCTCATGCGTTAATCAAATCACATCCTAGCATGCTTAGTGTCATGTGTAAAAATGCTGGACAGGCCAGGTTGCCTATAATTATGGCTAGCATGGCTGCAAGAGGAGATCTCAGTGACTTTGAGGGGTGATTGTTGGACTGTATTTGGCAGAAGCTTCAGTGACCAAGACAGCTCAACTTGCTGATGTTTCACGAGCAAGTGTCTAAGGTGATGTCAGCATGGAACTCCAAGGGAAAGCCATTATCAGCAAAGGGCAACAATGGGTGGATTAATTCAACATGCAAGGCAAAACAGGTGAGCAAACTGCAGATCAAGTGACTGCAAATTTCAACCTGGGGCGCAAGCAGCCAGTTTCATCAAAAACAGTCCGCTGAAAACTTGACAGAGTCGGGTTGCAGTGCACAAATGCGCTCATCACACCTGGCAATGCACATTTGTGAATCCAGTGGTGCAGAAAGCACAGGCAATGGACTACCGAGCAGTGGAGAAATGTGATATGGTTAGATGAATCATACCCTACCTTAGCTAAGATGGTTCCAGAATGTAATCTACCCCCTAGTCTGATTTTATCCAATGCCACTGAGACAGAGGAAAATCTGCATCTCCCATAATATCCTCAGACTTCAGGGAATGCCTTTTATATTGTACAGTATACTTAGGGTTCTTCGTTTGAGTTTTTCACCGATAATTCTTGCTTTTTTAAATTGATCCCTACCTGCTTATGCGTGTACTGTAAACACCTGGAGCTCATCTGGTATGCATTGTTTATTGACCTTATTTATTGACCATCCGAAAGCATGTTGTGACTAAGTAAAAACATTTCCACAACTTGTATGATTTTATTTTTTGAAGATGCTTGTGAAAATGTTTGAATTATGTGCCTGTTTTGTGTTTGTTTAAAATTTAACTGCATTTAAAGTTTGTTTTAGCCCTGTGTACCAGTGTATTTTGCAAAGTCTTATTCTGTATTAGCATATTATGAAGCATATTATTAGAGCAACACTGTGGAAATAATGCTGCCTCAGTTTCCAAACAACCAACTAGTTTGTGAAAAGCTGCTCACACTATTTTTTTATTACATTTTTTTGCATATAGTTATTCCATGAGCAAAACAATTTTTATTGGCATTATTCTGCATTTAAAAATATTGTAAACAGCTGTTTCTGAAACATGGCTGTAGTTTGTGTGTAAAAGTTCCTGCACTTATTTTAGGTCTACTGTATGCAAATCTTAGCGGAATATTGTGGTAATACTATTCTCTTTAAATCCTTATATGTATTTTGGAACGCTTCATCACTGCAACGTGATTCTGTGTTTTGCTTAGAAAGGCACAAATCATTTGCAGCTGTTTTTTATAAAGGTTAAGGCTAAAGCTTCAGGAATTTAAGTTCATAGCACGCCTATGTATAAAAAAGCTTGAGTACCATACTGAAGATAATCTGAGATAATACTATCTTAAAGTGTGTTTATATGTTGAACTTCATTGAGACACTTAAAATAATGTTTATACAAAGTTTTAATGACAATCATAATAAAGCAGTGCAAGAGCTAAAATATTCAGAGAAAATATAAGCAATCATGCAGACAGAAGAGTACTTTATCTCCTTTCACAGTATGTTGAATAGCTAGCAACAAGCTTTGTGAAATTCAGTCAGTCAACCAGCTCTTAGGATAAAGTCATTAGCTTAATGTTAATAAATAACGTTAAACAAGTTGCACATGTATGTTGACTTATTTGCATTTTAACAACGTAAAGTACCAAAATGATCATATTGTTGAGAATTATAAATACCAATTTTTCCCCAAACATCATTAACCTGATTTTTTCCCAGTTTTCAATTGTAAAAATAAAGCCAGAAAAATTCAGAAAAAAATTTAAAAATTAAAAACGAAGAACCCAAAGCATACTGTATGGGAAGTCTGAAGAGACAGCCCAGCCAAGTTCCCTTAACAGTATCTGAGTTCGTTTTCCAGTCCATAAATCTTTGCCTTCAGTGTCTTCAGCTCTCCCTGGATTTTCCTGCTGCGGGTGTTGGTCTGTCGGACCTCGTGAAGTATTGCCAGGTCCTGATCTGGGCCCACATTGAGAGTCACCTGGAAACCCATGACAAGAGAAACATTTCAAACTGAGTAATCATGCCATGAAGGCACGTCACAAATACCGAACACAATGAACCATTAAAACAAATTAACTAAAATTACACGACAGAGCTCAAATTACAAGAACCTTAACTTGACAATCATAGTAAAGCAGTTCAAGATAGAGCTGAACTGTAAGCAATCATGCAGAAAGAAGAGTACCTTGATCTCTTTCATGAAATTGAGTTTTCAAGATAAAGTCCTTTAGGATTGTATTTGGGCATAATCTGATAAACAGATTATTTTATTTGTAGGTCTGTCAATTGCGCATTTGTTTATTTCTTGACTTTTTTTAAACTCATTTTTGTATTAATATACTAGGCTTTTATCAGCATCTAATTTGGTTGTGTGACTGCTTCCTGACTAACCGAGTGGAAGCGACAGTGAGAGGGAGAAGTACAGGCGTGGAAAAGTACAGAGCAGTTTAGAAGCAGAAAGGAGAAATTGCATCTTGAATTGCTTTAATCAGAAAACAGAGGACATTGGGGAAACACAGCAGCAGCTCAAAGTCAAACAGCCGCGTGTTTTTCTGATAACAAACAAGCTGAAACTCGGAGCAGCTGATTCAAATTCAGCGCCGTTCTGAGACACGGGCGAGGGGAGGAGCCAACAGCACAGCAGAACAACGCAGTTAAACGAGGCAGTCCCCAGCGACAGCGAGTGGAAGCGACAGCGAGTGGGAGAAGTACAGACGTGGAAAAGTACAGAGCAGTTTAGAAGCAGTTGGAAAGCAGGTTGACAGCTGCAGAAGAAACTAAACTTCAAAAAAAACCCTCAACATGGTCTTCAAGCCAGTAATCTGTGACACCTGCTTGATGTGGGAAATCCGATAAAACCCAGCGGAGCTAAACCAAGTGTGCGCGATCCAGGATTAGCATAAACTAGTAAGTATGCTAGAAATGGAGCTGGAAGAAGTGAGACAGCAACAGGATCTTGAGGAACTGGCACACCCACAATTCATGGAAGTCTGCATCACCCCTAACAGACTGAAAGCCACCAGGGAGATAGAAGGTCAGAACAGCTGGGTTCAGGTAGGCGGAAGCAGGGAAAAAAAGAAACTTCCTCAAACACAACCACCAGAAATCAAAACAACCAACAGATTTGAGTCACTTCAGAATTTTGATGAGCAGAACCAAAAACAAGAGAATGAAAGGAACAACATCCAGGATCCCATTGACAGTGGTGACCAGACAGCAAAAAGAAGGGAGGTCATGATTGTTGGGGACTCCATATTGAGAAACACAGCAAGTTCAATTCGCAGTTTGGACCCCCTTACTACAACAGTGTGCTGCTCCGGGAGCCTCGGCAAAGCATATCACTAAGAACGTAGACAGGCTCCTAGAACGAACAAGAGACGACCCGGTAGTAGTCGTCCACATCAGTACAAACAACATTGGAAGAGACAGACCAAAATCTCTGCAAAACAAATTCAGAGAGCTAGGAAGGAAATTAAAAGAGAAAACCAAAACTGTGGTATTTTCTGGTGTACTACCGGCACCTTGCAAAGGACCATATGGACAGCTGGAAATAATAAATCAAAACGCATGGCTGAAGACGTGGTGCACACAGGAAGGCTTCACCTATCTTGATCACTGGACCACATTCTACAATGAGGACTACCTGTATAGACGGGATGGACTGCATTTAAATAACAAGGGAACCAGTCTACTCGGAGAAAAGATCCTCGAGCAGGTTCAGAAGCATTTAAACTAGAAAGGAAGGGGGGAGAAATCAACAAAAAAACAGAAGGGAGACCGCATCAAAACAAGAACAACAACTCAGGTAAAACAACCATTAAATGTATTTATCTAAATGCTAGAAGTATCAGAAACAAAATTCTAGAACTCGAAGCTACTACACTAACAGGTAACTATGATGTGATAGGTGTTACAGAAACGTGGTTGTCTGAGAGTGATGGGGACGAATATAATATTTGTGGGTATACACTGTATAGGAAAGACAGGCAGGACAGACGAGGAGGAGGGGTAGCGCTATACATAAGAAACAGTTTTGAAGCCCAGGTGTTAAACCTGGACAAAGAAAATAAAACCGAATCAATATGGGTCAGAATAACGGACAAAAATTCAAAGGGCATAATAATAGGAGCATGCTATAGACCGCCAGATTCAGACGGTGAGCAAAATAATCTGTTATACAATGACATTAGAAATGCGTGTAGCAAAGGAGAAGCCATACTAATGGGGGATTTCAACTTCCCCCAAATAAAATGGGAAAACCCGATGGGTAGCGCGAAGGATGAAATAGAAATGGTGGAAATAACAAATGACTGCTTCCTAACACAATTTGTCAAGGCACCGACTAGAGGGGAGGCATGCCTTGATTTAGTCTTTTCAAATAACGAAGATAGAATAACTAAAACAGAGGTCAGAGAACCACTGGCAAACTCAGACCACAACATGGTCTCATTTGAAGTGTTTTTTAAATCCCCTAAAGTAATGACTAAAGCCAAGGCTTACAATTTTAGAAAAGCAAACTATGAAGGTATGAAACAGAGACTAACAGAAGTAGATTGGAGTAAAATAGAGAACACACCCACAGAAGAAGGATGGTTGTTCTTCAAAAATGTAGTACTAGAGGCGCAAAACAATTATATCCCTAAAGTAGACAAATCTAAATGTAAAACTAAATTGCCAAAATGGTTTAATAGATCAATTAAAAAAATATTCAGCGAGAAAAGGCACTTTACAGAGCATAAAAAAGGACCAAAAAGAAAGTACGCAGAAAGAGTACACAGAACTGCAAACGCAAGTCAAAAAGGAAGTTAGAAAGGCCAAGAGAGAAATAGAAATGAACATTGCTAAGGGAGCTAAAACCAATTCCAAAATGTTTTTCCAATATTACAACAGCAAGCGAACATTCAAAGAGGAGATTAAATGTTTAAGAGATACTAATGGCAAAATCGTAGATGAAGAAAAAAAATAGCAAATATATGAAATGATTACTTTTCAACTTCAACTTTTCAACTTTAGCATAATTGAGGCAGAAGTGTGAAAGGGACTAGGAGCTCTTAAAATAAACAAATCCCCTGGGCCGGATGAGATCCTCCCAGTAGTACTCAAAGAAATGAAAGAAGTAATATACAAACCGCTAACCAAGATCATGCAGCAGTCTCTTGACACAGGGGTGGTACCCACAGACTGGAAAATTGCAAACGTAATACCGATCCACAAAAAGGGAAACAAAACTGAACCAGGTAACTACAGACCAGTAAGCCTGACTTCTATTATATGCAAACTTATGGAAACTATAATAAGATCCAAAATGGAAAATTACCTATATGGTAACAGGGTCCTGGGAGACAGTCAACATGGTTTTAGGAAAGGGAGATCGTGTCTAACTAACTTGCTTGATTTTTTTGAGGATGCAACATCGATAATGGATAATTGCAAAGCATATGACATGGTTTATTTAGATTTCCAGAAAGCTTTTGACAAAGTCCTGCACAAAAGATTAATTCTCAAACTGAACGCAGTTGGGATTCAAGGAAACGCATGTACATGGATTAGGGAGTGGTTAACATGTAGAAAACAGAAGTACTGATTAGAGGAAAAACCTCAGAATGGAGTGTGGTAACCAGCGGTGTACCACAGGGATCAGTATTAGGTCCTCTGCTATTCCTAATCTACATTAATGATTTAGATTCTGGTATAGTAAGCAAACTTGTTAAATTTGCAGACAACACAAAAGCAGGAGGAGTGGCAAACACTGTTGCAGCAGCAAAGGTCATTCAAAATGATCTAGACAAGATTCAGAACTGGGCAGACACATGGCAAATGACATTTAATAGAGAAAAGTGTAAGGTACTGCACGCAGGAAATAAAAATGTACATTATAAATATCATATGGGAGATACTGAAATTGGAGAAGGAATCTATGAAAAAGACCTTTAAATCAAGGGAATTTGAATTTAAATCAAGGGAAGTAATGTTAAAACTGTACAATGCACTAGTAAGACCTCATCTTGAATATTGTGTGCAGTTCTGGTCACCTCGCTATAAAAAAGATATTGCTGCTCTAGAAAGAGTGCAAAGAAGAGCGACCAGAATTATTCCAGGCTTAAAAGGCTAAAAGAATTGAATCTGTTCAGTCTTCAACAAAGAAGACTACGTGGCGACCTAATTCAAGCATTCAAAATTCTAAAAGGTATTGACAGTGTCGACCCAAGGGACTTTTTCAGCCTGAAAAAAGAAACAAGGACCAGGGGTCACAAATGGAGTTTAGACAAAGGGGCATTCAGAACAGAAAATAGGAGGCACTTTTTTACACAGAGAATTGTGAGGGTCTGGAATCAACTCCCCAGTAATGTTGTTGAAGCTGACACCCTGGGATCCTTCAAGAAGCTGCTTGATGAGATTTTGGGATCAGTAAGCTACTAACAACCAAACGAGCAAGATGGGCCGAATGGCCTCCTCTCGTTTTTAAACTTTTTTATGTTCTTATGTTCTAACCCTGGTAACAAAGGGACGGGGATGTGTGTGCAGAAAAAAAAAGTGTCTCTTTCTGTCACAGCTAATGTGAGGCAGTGATATGCGACGTAAGAAAAGAATCATACTGAACGTAGCATCGCCTGTTTTATACAGAATACTCTTTAGTGAAATGTGACTCCTATTGCAGGCACATACATATATATGTACATATCGGTGAATAAAACCGTTTTTGGTATATTAATGCTATAAAGTCTATAGATAACCGGGACCTGAAAACTTAGCAATTCATCTCAATCTGACAAATACTGTGTCACCAAAAGAAATAATATAGTCATGTATAATAATGTACACGTGTGTGTGTTTATAGATACAGTTTTTAATGTGGTTTAAATTACATTAAAACATTCAATGTTCATAATTACAGGTTGGTATAAAACATTTATGGATTTGTCCGGGAAAGTGTTCCATAATATTTGAGCAAGTCAGCACAACAAAATGAAACATAGAGCAATGTCTACTAATAAAATATAGTGTAAGTGGAAATGCATTAATGTGAGTAATAAATTGTGATTTAGCAGTTGGTTCAAACAATTTACAAACAAATGCTGGACATTTTTAAAGATATGAAAACAATATGAATCCAGAAACAGGACAACAGGTGTTTTATGCTGGGATGCTTTTTGGAAGAGGACAACATTATTTCACTTATATAATGCTCTTCATGCAAGCATTCCACGGCACTACAAAAGAAATATAAAAAAGCATGTGTCTAATATATAATTGAGTTACAAATAAACAGACCCAAACAAGTATGTTTTCAAATCGGATTTAAAAGTTTCAATTGTGCTAGAATTCCTGTTATGAATCGGGAGCAAGTTCCAAAGACAAGCAGCATTAGAACTAAATGTCCTGGCTCCAAAAGAGTTCAAACAAATTTTAGACACTGTCAAAAGATTCCGATCTCGGACTGACCAGGGACATAGGGGTCAGCAGATCTTGAAGATAAGAAGGTCCAAGGCCATGTAAGGCCTTATAGGTAATAATAACTTTAAAATAATAATAGCATCAGTAATAAAAAAAAAAAAAAGAGGGATGCAGTAATTGTTTCAAATATGCGATAAAACAAATATTAATATTTTTAATCTTGACAACCCTATTTTATACTTAAAAAAAAAAAAAATCATAACATCCTACTGTTTAAGTATAATAGCAGCAGTCCACAGTATGATAACCTTTTAGATGAATGTAGTCTGAGATTATGAGGACCCCCTGTATGTGGGTGAACTGGTTACATTGGTGTTAATAGACCAGGGAATGAATAGGGAGGTGAATATGTTATCAGCAATGAGCTTTTAAACAGGTGGTCCCTTGTCACAAAAAGTGCTAAAAGGATAAAGGTCACCTGATTTCAATGCAGTTAAGAATATACTAGGCTCTCCTTGGAATAGAAGCAATGAGAATAACCTACTCAGTAGTGTCATGGAGCACTGTTTGGGAAGTGGTAAACTATTCTAAAAATGTTCTTGGAAAAAATAAATGACTACGATATATTACTATTTTGTAAACCAAATACTAACTAGTGATCTAGCTGCTGCTACAACAACAATACTACTACTACTACTACTAACTATTAATAATAATAATAATAATAATAATAAATAAATCAGGTGACTGTTACTGTTATTTCATTGAGTGAGAAATGTAAAAAAAAAAAAATTGCAAAACATTGTACCCTAAATGCACAAATAGACTCTGTATATTTATAATTTTTCAATATACCTGCCTAATAAGAAGACCCACCTTGAAGAGCTGCTTCTCCACATCTTTCAGTCTTTGCCTCAAATGCTTGATGTCTGTTTTGAAGCCCTCCACCTCCATAGATCTCCTCTTCTCTAGAGCCTCATAGCGCTGGGTCATTAACTGCAGCCTCTTAGCCATCTTACCAGAGCGATCCTGGGAAAGAAGGGAGGGTTGTCAGGGTACCAGCTTCCCAACCTAGGCTTGAGGCTGAACCACCTCCGTGCTAGTAGTGCTTATACAAATATCACAAACAACTACTGCTGGAAATGTAAAGTTACTGAATTTAAGACATGAAAAGCAAATGTACAGAAACCCCCCCCCCATCATGTTCAATCATATAACATTTATAAATGACTTTCATGAAAAGGAACTGTATAAAATTACATCTGAAATAAATAAGACACAGTCTACTGCAAAGAAGGGTTTCCCTGCTTTCTTTATTAGATAGGGATAGGGAATTAGATAGGGTGCCAATGGAGTTATTTTAAAACTTTAATATGGTACAAATTATACTTTTGTCTGGCTAATTCAAAACTAAATGTTTGTTTACATTTTGAAGGATTATGCAAAAATAAAAAACACTGTTCATCCCAGTGCTACGAATAAAAACAAAAAACAAAACAGGGCCCCACTTGCAGGCCTATCAGATTATGTAAGTCAATGTTTTGGGATGGTTTAGTGTGGGTAACACAAAAGTAAGAAATTACCTTGAAAATCTCTCTGCCCACGTCTTCTTCCTCTCGTATGCGAGAGAGCTCAGTTTCCAGACCCACACACTGCTCCCGGTACATGTCTGCCAAGTGATGGGCCTGCTTTAATTGCTCCTCCATGGACTAAGGAAACAAAATCATCAAGCTCAAAGTAATTGTCCCTTTTAAAAATCTATGAAACCTGAATAAGATATACCAAAGCTACTCTGTGAGCCTGTGACTCCATCATGCCCCACCCCCGAGAGCACAAAGGCACTGCGCTCACAGACCTCAACATCATTTTTCCTTCAGGCCATCAGCATAATTTTCAATCAAGGAAGGTTAATGGTGCGCAGAAGACCCACTGGAAGGGTGTAGAAATCAACAAAAATCAGAAGGGAGATTACATCAAAACAAGGGCAACAACTCAGTAAAACAGCCATTAAATGTACTTATCTAAATGCTAGAAGTATCAGAAACGTTAGGTTATTCCATAACCTGGTTACCAAAAACAGAATGACAACCATTACCGATGGGAAGAGCCTCTTTGACCGTCAATCTCTGAGCAAATATACAAAAGCTGCCTTATCAGGGCCCAGTGTGGGGGGGAAGGCCCACCCACCTTCTGCTGAAAAGGGACATCCTCACATCGCCATTTTCTTTCGAAATCAGAGGTCAGCTGGGGAAACAACCTCGAAGGGTAATGGTTGTCATTCTCTTTCAGGGAACCAGGGTTATGGTAATAACCTAATGCAACAGAGTCCACATGAAGCCAGGGCATGCCCCCTGCAAAACTCTAAAGCCCAGACAGGGTCTGTTCAGTTTGTCACATCAAGGCAGTAAAAACGCATAAATGTCTGACTACCTGTCCATGTAGCAGCATTGCATAACTCATCTAAGGAAGCGCCATGAAGGAAAGCCCACGAAGTTGCCTGGCCCCTAGTAGAATGGGCCGTAATGTCCCCCGGTAACGGGGAGTCCGTCTGTTCATACACCAAGCGTATCACATCTGTCACCCAGTGCGCTAGACATTGCTTCGATAGGGCCTGACCTCTAGAGCGGGACCCGTAGCAGACAAACAGCTGGTTGGACTGTCTCCAGGACGCCGTCCTATCCAAATAACAGCACAGAGCCCGAACCGGGCATAGCGTGTGTTGTCTACAGCCCTCCTCTGACTCATGCGGGGGAGATCTGAAAGTTTCCAAAACCACTGAATGAGGATATCACCTTTGGCAAAAAGGATGGATTTGTTCTTAATGTTACCCGCCAGTCACTTCCAGTGAAAGCCATACATGTGTCATCAATGGACAACGCTTGAAGCTCACTTACTCGGCAGGCAGATGTAATGGCTATTAAAAAAGCCACTTTCAATGAAACAGGGCTCAGTTCTGCTGACGCCATGGGCTCAAATGGGGGACCCATAAGGGCCCGCAGTACATAAGAACATAAGAACATAAGAACATAAGAAAGTTTACAAACGAGAGGAGGCCATTCGGCCCATCTTGCTCGTTTGGTTGTTAGTAGCTTATTGATCCCAAAATCTCATCAAGCAGCTTCTTGAAGGATCCCAGGGTGTCAGCTTCAACAACATTACTGGGGAGTTGATTCCAGACCCTCACAATTCTCTGTGTAAAAAAGTGTCTCCTATTTTCTGTTCTGAATGCCCCTTTTTCTAAACTCCATTTGTGACCCCTGGTCCTTGTTTCTTTTTTCAGGCTGAAAAAGTCCCTTGCGTCGACACTGTCAATACCTTTTAGAATTTTGAATGCTTGAATTAGGTCGCCACGTAGTCTTCTTTGTTCAAGACTGAACAGATTCAATTCTTTTAGCCTGTCTGCATATGACATGCCTTTTAAGCCCGGAATAATTCTGGTCGCTCTTCTTTGCACTCTTTCTAGAGCAGCAATATCTTTTTTATAGCGAGGTGACCAGAACTGCACACAATATTCAAGATGAGGTCTTACAAGTGCATTGTACAGTTTTAACATTACTTCCCTTGATTTAAATTCAACACTTTTCACAATGTATCCGAGTATCTTGTTAGCCTTTTTTATAGCTTCCCCACATTGCCTAGATGAAGACATTTCTGAGTCAACAAAAACTCCTAGGTCTTTTTCATAGATTCCTTCTCCAATTTCAATATCTCCCATATGATATTTATAATGTACATTTTTATTTCCTGCGTGCAGTACCTTACACTTTTCTCTATTAAATGTCATTTGCCATGTGTCTGCCCAGTTCTGAATCTTGTCTAGATCATTTTGAATGACCTTTGCTGCTGCAACAGTGTTTGCCACTCCTCCTACTTTTGTGTCGTCTGCAAATTTAACAAGTTTGCTTACTATACCAGAATCTAAATCATTAATGTAGATTAGGAATAGCAGAGGACCTAATACTGATCCCTGTGGTACACCGCTGGTTACCACACTCCATTCTGAGGTTTTTCCTCTAATCAGTACTTTCTGTTTTCTACATGTTAACCACTCCCTAATCCATGTACATGTGTTTCCCTGAATCCCAACTGCGTTCAGTTTGAGAATTAATCTTTTGTGCGGGACTTTGTCAAAAGCTTTCTGGAAATCTAAATAAACCATGTCATATGCTTTGCAATTATCCATTATCGATGTTGCATCCTCAAAAAAATCAAGCAAGTTAGTTAGACACGATCTCCCTTTCCTAAAACCATGTTGACTGTCTCCCAGTACCCTGTTACCATATAGGTAATTTTCCATTTTGGATCTTATTATAGTTTCCATAAGTTTGCATATAATAGAAGTCAGGCTTACTGGTCTGTAGTTACCTGGTTCAGTTTTGTTTCCCTTTTTGTGGATCGGTATTACGTTTGCAATTTTCCAGTCTGTCGGTACCACCCCTGTGTCAAGAGACTGCTGCATGATCTTGGTTAGCGGTTTGTAAATTACTTCTTTCATTTCTTTGAGTACTACTGGGAGGATCTCATCCGGCCCAGGGGATTTGTTTATTTTAAGAGCTCCTAGTCCCTTTAACACTTCTGCCTCAGTTATGCTAAAGTTATTTAAAACTGGATAGGAACTGGATGACATGTGGGGCATGTTGTCAGTATCTTCCTTTGTAAAAACTTGTGAAAAGTAATCATTTAACATATTTGCTATTTTTTTTTCTTCCTCTACGATTTTGCCATTTGTATCTCTTAAACATTTAATCTCCTCTTTGAATGTTCTCTTGCTGTTGTAATATTGGAAAAACATTTTGGAATTGGTTTTAGCTCCCTTAGCAATGTTCATTTCTATTTCTCTCTTGGCCTTTCTAACTTCCTTTTTGACTTGCATTTGCAGTTCTGTGTACTCTTTCTGTGTACTTTCTTTTTGGTCCTTTTTTAATGCTCTGTAAAGTGCCTTTTTTCGCTGAATATTTTTTTTAATTGATCTATTAAACCATTTTGGCAATTTAGTTTTACATTTAGATTTGTCTACTTTAGGGATATAATTGTTTTGCGCCTCTAGTACTACGTTTTTGAAGAACAACCATCCTTCTTCTGTGGGTGTTTTCTCTATTTTACTCCAATCTACTTCTGTTAGTCTCTGTTTCATGCCTTCATAGTTTGCTTTTCTAAAATTGTAAACCTTAGCTTTAGTCTTTACTTTTGAGGATTTAAAAAACACTTCAAATGAGACCATGTTGTGGTCTGAGTTTGCCAGTGGTTCTCTGACCTCTGTTTTAGTTATTCTATCTTTGTTATTTGAAAAGACTAAATCAAGGCATGCCTCCCCTCTAGTGGGTGCCTTCACAAATTGTGTTAGGAAGCAGTCATTTGTCATTTCCACCATTTCTATTTCATCCTTCGTGCTACCCACCGGGTTTTCCCATTTTATTTGGGGGAAGTTGAAATCCCCCATTAGTATGGCTTCTCCTTTGCTACACGCATTTCTAATGTCATTGTATAACAGATTATTGTGCTCACCGTCTGAATCTGGCGGTCTATAGCATGCTCCTATTATTATGCCTTTTGAATTTTTGTCTGTTATTCTGACCCATATTGATTCGGTTTTATTTTCTTTGTCCAGGTTTAACACCTGGGCTTCAAGACTGTTTCTTATGTATAGCGCTACCCCTCCTCCTCTTCTGTCCTGCCTGTCTTTCCTATACAGTGTATACCCACAAATATTATATTCGTCCCCATCACTCTCAGATAACCACGTTTCTGTAACACCTATCACATCATAGTTACCTGTTAGTGCAGTAGCTTCAAGTTCTAGAATTTTGTTTCTGATACTTCTAGCATTTAGATAAATACATTTAATGGTTGTCTTACCTGAGTTGTTCTTGTTTTGATGCGGTCTGCCTTCTGTTTTTTTTTTTTGATTTCTCCCCCCTTCCTTTCTAGTTTAAATGCTTCCGAACCTGCTCGAGGATCTTTTCTCCAAGTAGACTAGTTCCCTTTTTATTTAAGTGCAGTCCATCCCGTCTATACAGATAGTCCTCGTTGTAGAATGTGGTCCAATGATCAAGATAGGTGAAGCCTTCCCGTGTGCACCACGTCTTCAACCATTGGTTTTGATTAATTATTTCCAGCTGTCCATATGGTCCTTTGCAAGGTGCGGGTAGTATACCAGAAAATACCACAGTTTTGGTTTTCTCTTTTAATTTCCTTCCTAGCTCTCTGAATTTGTTTTGCAGGGATTTTGGTCTGTCTCTTCCAATGTTGTTTGTACCGATGTGGACGACTACTACCGGGTCGTCTCCTGTTCGTTCTAGGAGCCTGTCCACGTTCTCAGTGATGTGCTTGACCGAGGCTCCCGGAAGGCAGCACACTGTTGTAGTAAGGGGGTCCAAACTGCGAACTGAACTTGCTGTGTTTCTCAATATGGAGTCCCCAACAATCATGACCTCCCTTCTTTTTGCTGTCTGGTCACCACTGTCAATAGGGTCCTGGATGTTGTTCCTTTCATTCTCTTGTTGTTGGTTCTGCTCATCACAATTCTGAAGTGACTCAAATCTGTTGGTTGTTTTGATTTCTGGTGGTTGTGTTTGACGAAGTTTCTTTTTTTCCCTGCTTCTGCCTACCTGAACCCAGCTGTTCTGACCTTCTATCTCCCTGGTGGCTTTCAGTCTGTTAGGGGTGATGCAGACTTCCATGAATTGTGGGTGTGCCAGTTCCTCAAGATCTTGTTGCTGTCTCACTTCTTCCAGCTCCATTTCTAGCATACTTACTAGTTTATGCAAATCCTGGATCGCGCGGCACTTTACGCACACTTGGTTTAGCTCCGCTGGGTTTTCTCGGATTTCCCACATCAAGCAGGTGTCACAGATTACTGGCTTGAAGACCATGTTGAGGGTTTTTTTTTTTTTTTTTTGAAGTTTAGTTTCTTCTGCAGCCGTCAACCTGCTTTCAAACTGCTTCGAAACTGCTCTGTACTTTTCCACGCCTGTACTTCTCCCACTCGCTGTCGCTTCCACTCGCTGTCGCTGGGAAGACTGCCTCGTTTAACTGCGTTGTTCTGCTGTGCTGTCGGCTCCTCCCCTCGCCCGTGTCTCAGAACGCCGCTGAATTTGAATCAGCTGCTCCGAGTTTCAGCTTGTTTGTTATCAGAAAAACACACGCGGCTGTGTTTCCCCAATGTCCTCTGTTTTCTGATTAAAGCAATTCAAGATGCAATTTCTCCTTTCTGCTTCGAAACTGCTCTGTACTTTTCCACGCTGTACTTCTCCCACTCGCTGTCGCTTCCACTCGCTGTCGCTGGGAAGACTGCCTCGTTTAACTGCGTTGTTCTGCTGTGCTGTCGGCTCCTCCCCTCGCCCGTGTCTCAAAACGGCGCTGAATTTGAATCAGCTGCTCCGAGTTTCAGCTTGTTTGTTATCAGAAAAACACACGCGGCTGTGTTTCCCCAATGTCCTCTGTTTTCTGATTAAAGCAATTCAAGATGCAATTTCTCCTTTCTGCTTCGAAACTGCTCTGTACTTTTCCACGCTGTACTTCGCCCACTCGCTGTCGCTTCCACTCGCTGTCGCTGGGAAGACTGCCTCGTTTAACTGCGTTGTTCTGCTGTGCTGTCGGCTCCTCCCCTCGCCCGTGTCTCAGAACGCCGCTGAATTTGAATCAGCTGCTCCGAGTTTCAGCTTGTTTGTTATCAGAAAAACACACGCGGCTGTGTTTCCCCAATGTCCTCTGTTTTCTGATTAAAGCAATTCAAGATGCAATTTCTCCTTTCTGCTTCGAAACTGCTCTGTACTTTTCCACGCTGTACTTCGCCCACTCGCTGTCGCTTCCACTCGCTGTCGCTGGGAAGACTGCCTCGTTTAACTGCGTTGTTCTGCTGTGCTGTCGGCTCCTCCCCTCGCCCGTGTCTCAGAACGCCGCTGAATTTGAATCAGCTGCTCCGAGTTTCAGCTTGTTTGTTATCAGAAAAACACACGCGGCTGTGTTTCCCCAATGTCCTCTGTTTTCTGATTAAAGCAATTCAAGATGCAATTTCTCCTTTCTGCTTCGAAACTGCTCTGTACTTTTCCACGCTGTACTTCGCCCACTCGCTGTCGCTTCCACTCGCTGTCGCTGGGAAGACTGCCTCGTTTAACTGCGTTGTTCTGCTGTACCAAGCTTCCGGATGAAGGACGAAGCTTCCGAGCCCCTTTAAGAAACTGCACTGCCAGGAAATGTGCCTCCAGGGACACAAAGTCAAATTTTTAATGGCACACTGATATTGCTGCCAGGTATACTTTCAAAGTGGACGCTGATTTCCCTGCGTCAAACAGGTGTTGTAAGGAGGTCTCAAATCTCATATCTTGGGCAAGTCACTAGATCGTGACCTTCAGCAAGGCACCAGTCTTGGAGACTGTAGTGTTTCTACTACTGCATCTGGCAAACCTCGTCTGAATAGACGGCTCCATTCAATGGCCAGACCCACAGTTGGAGCTGGGCTGGGTTCGGATACCATAATAGCCCTTCCACTTGGTTCAGGAGGTCCTTGCGAGCTGCCACGGCTCATCCGACAATGTGTCAGAGGAGAGCAAACCAGGGGCATCTCAGCCATCTGGGTGCAACCAGCAGAACCTGTGCTCTCTCCACCCTGATCCTCTCTAGCGTCAGGTATTAATGGTAGAGAACACTTACAACAGCCCCAGTGGCAATGGGTGAGCTAGCGCATCTACTCCCAGGGGACCCCAGTCCCTCTCCATGGAGAACCATAGGGGGCAACAAGTGGACTCGGCTGTGGCAAAGAGGTTGACTCGTGCCGGCCGAAACCTCTCCCAAGTCTGTTCCACCACTTGAGGATTCAGGCTCCACTCCGAGCTGTCTGGAGCTCCTCTGGACAGGAGGTCTGCTGCCCTGTTGTCCACACCGGGGAGGTGAACTGCCCTGATGGAACGCAAGTTTCTGTGCATCCAGGATAGGAGTCTGTGCGCTGATTTATGTCTGTCCGGACCAGCACGTTTGTGAGTTAATTGCTGGCGAAAGTGTAATAATGCCAGGCTCACTGCTTGCAGCTCTTGGGCATTGATGTGCACTTGCTGCCATGTCCCTTCCACTGTCCTCTTATTCCTCTCCTGTTCCAGACCGCTACCCAGCCCAGATTGGAGGCGTCTGTAGAGATCACTTCCCCTGTGAGGGGATCCGAGGGGAGATCCAAGGCACAGATTGACGGGACGGAGCCACCACTCCAGTGTCTTCCGACATTGTCTGGACACTCGCACCAGCTGGTACTGATCTCGGACCGGGTGTACCTTGAGCGTATTCACCCAGGCTTGAAGTGGGCGCATTCTTGGCAGCCCTAGTGGAAGGATTCTCTATGTGGCAGCCATCAGCCCCAACAACTTTTGATATAGTTTGACCTGTAGAAGAGCTCTCCAATGACCGAATCCTGTCTTCCGACAGTGAGGCAAGCATGCTCACAGAGTTCAGTTTGATCCCCAGGAACACTGTGGACAGACATGTCAGACAGTATGAAGTTGCTCTTCTGTTGATGTATTGAGAGCCCCAGCTTTGCCACATAATCTACGACCTGCTTTGTATGCGTCTCTGTGCGTGCTTTTGACGGTGTGCAAATCAACCAACCGTCCAGATAGTTTATCCGAATATCCCACAGCCTGAGTGGAGCCGGTGCTGCATCCATGCACTTTGAAAATGTACGGGGCACCAGTGAGGAGGCCAAATGGCAGCACGCAAAATTTGTATGCGTTGCCTTGAAAGGATATTTTCTAAGATATTTTCTGTGTGCAGGACGGATCGGGACGTGAAAGTAGGCATCTTGCAGGTTGATCGATGTGAACCAGTCGCCCGGTTGGACGGACTGGAGGATACGCTGTGCTGTCAACATGTTGAACTTCCTCTGCTTGAGGAACAAGTTGAGGACCCTGAGGTCCATAATTGGTCTGAAACCGCCTTCCCTTTTGGGCACCAGGAAGTACCTGTAGTAAAAGCCGCTGAGGGCATCGCTTGGACTTACCAAGCGTACAGCGTTCTTCCTTCGAAGACTGTCGATCTCCTGTTGAAGGAGTATCGCTCTCGCTGGTTCGACGGTGGTGCGGAGCACACCCTTGAAGGGTGGCGGACCTATGCGGAACTGAAAAGCGTATCCGTGTCTCATTGTTGAAGCACCCAGGAGTCCAGGGTGCAGCCTTCCTATGGGTCGTTGCCGTTGGTCAGTCCGGTTGTGGGGGGGGTTTGGTATCTCCCTTGGGTTTGGGAGGGGGTGAGTCTTTCTTAGGCCCTGGCCTCGGTCTCCAGCCGGAGAACCAGTTGCTCCTGGCCTGCGGTGGTCCCCTGCCGCTGGGCCTTCCTCTGCCTCTGCCTGCTTGTCTATTCTGGGGTGGAGGGCAATGTTCAGACCCTTTTACCCCGGCAGGCTGCCCGTGGCACCCTGGGCGCAGAAGGTAAGCCGGAAGGTGCGAAAACTTGGAGGTGACCTCCGTGGACTTGTGGGACCTCATAAGGCTTACATCAATGGTTGCCCCAAAAGTCTGCCCCGGTGTAACACCTTCTTGGTCTCCATGACCTTGGCTTGTGTCAGCCACAAATGTCGGCAGGCGGCCACCAGCGCCGCCAGCGACATCCCTGATGCCTGACCTAACTCTCCTATTAGGTCGGTCATCACCTTAGCCACCGCTTGGAGCTCCCCCTGTGTCTGCCTGTGTAGCCCTCATCTGCAGTTTCTCTTCCAACTGATTCTGGTATTGCACCAGTATGACCATGGCATTTGCTGCTCGGGCCGACAGCACTGCCGATGCGTAAGCTTTTTTGAGCATCGCGTCTGTCATTCTGCAAGGCTTGGACGGATAGGTTGGGTCTTGCACCAAAACCGTGACCATGTCCCCGATAGTGGGGAATATGCCTAGCCCTGCTTCTTGGGCTCCTGCAGTATGAAGCAGAGACTCTGCTGTTCTGGAGGCTGAGGGTGCAGATGCTTGGTTGGTACAGGAGAAACAGGGAGGGCATGCTGTGAGTGCCCTTTCTGCTGATGGAAGCGGTTCCCCTTTCCCTCTTGTTCTGCCGGCCAGGGAACATCTGTGGCTGCAGCTGCATGCTGCATTAGGGCCTGGAACTCTTCCCTCTGCAACACGTATGGCAAGGGCGTTACGGAGCCTCCCACCGTGGCCTGCCCGATGGAGGTGGCTGGGTCCGAGACGTCCGATCTGGACGCAGATAAGGACAGCTTGCCTGGGCTAGGGGGTCTAGGCTGAGGGTATGGGGAACGAGACTGTGGGCTGGAACTGGCCGGTGGTAGGGGGCAGCCTGCCCTGAGATTTCAATAGGGTCTCCAGCATGGTCTGCTGAGCACTTACTGTCCCTTGGGGAAGTGGAAGAGGAGTGGTGCCTGCGCGGCGACCGCCTGTCCCCTGGTGAGCGTCCCTTAGAGTGGTACTGCCTCAGCGATGACTATCTCAACCCCCTTGACAGGTGTCTGCGCCTCTGTACCGGTGGTGCGGTAGGGGATGGTGACCCAGACGAGCGCGAGAGCTCCCTGGTCACTGTAGCAGGGGGTGTCCTGGATGACCTCTGCAGAGGCTCTTGGACCACTGATCTCATTCTCCTTGGTTGGAGGAAAGAGAAAGAGAAAGAGACTCTGCTGGGGATAGGGCTGCTCTCCGTCACTTAGTTCTCCTCGAGAACTTCCGACATGGAGAGCAGTCCAGCTCACCTGCCAGTGCCTTGGCTGCGTGTTCTGTCCCTAGGCACCTGGCGCAGGATCAATGTTCGTCCTGCCTGGGCAGCTTAGCTGAGCACCGGTCACACTGGTGGAAGCCAGCTGAAGACCCAGTCGACTGCACTAACATGTTTGCAGCTGTTTGTTTTTTTTTTTTTTTTTTTTTTAATTGTTGTGCTCAATGAGCAGCCTGCAGATGCGTTTATTTATTTATTTATTTTAAACGATGAGTCGGTGCTGAGATCGGAGTCGAGCTGTAGGTGGCGCCGAAGATGTTTATACCGATGCAGAGTCAATCGGAACTGTGTAGGCGCTGTTTTCTCAACCTCGCGATCATAGGGGGAAAACGTGGTCGATACCGGGATATGCAGCCGATTCAATCGACCTGGTCGCCGTTGGCAAGCGCAGCCGCGCTGTTTTTAATTTTTTTTTTTTTAGAGGACGACGCCCAGAACCCGCGGGGTCTCCTTCAGCATCAAAACAGCTTTCACACGGTGTAACAACTACACAAGGCCTTGTGTAGCGAAAAGAGCAATGGCCGCCACTAATCTCTTCAGAGGGGTCGAAACCAGCTCTAGCCAGAAAACTGACGCAAGAATAAAGCAAGGGCACTCTTTTAGACATGCTTGAGCATGATTTTTACCGTGAATTAGTCTTTACTTTGCAGATAAATCCAACAAATTAGCCAAATTTGGTACATAAAAGCAAACGCAATGTACGACCTGTCTCAGAGAGATGATAGAGAAAATGGCGATGTGCTACTGTGAGAACGTCCCTCTTCAGCAGGAGGTGGGCTGGACTTCCCCCCTCACAGCAGGGCCCTGATAGGGCAGCTTTTGTATATTTGCTCAGAGATTGATGGTCAGAGAAGCTCTTCCCATTCGGTAATGGTTGTCATTCGAATTGAAAGGGAACAAAATGTTAGAACTTGAAGCTACTGCACTAACAAGTAACTCCAATGCGGTAAGTGTTACAGAAACTTGGTTATCCGAGAGTGACGGAGACAAATATAATAATAGTGGGAATACACTTAGGACAAAGGAGGCAAAGAGTGGTAGAGCTATACATCAAAACAGTCTTGAAGCCCAAGTGTTAAATCTGGAAGAAAAAAACAAACACATAATCAATATGGGTCAGAATAATGGACAAAAATTCAAAGGGCATAATAATAGGGGCATGCTATAGACTGCCAAATTCAGGCAATGAGCAAAATATATAATTATACAATGACATTAGAAATGCTTGCAGCAAAGAAGCAGCCTATTAATGGGGGATTTCAACTTCCCCCATATAAAAAGGTAAAACCTGGTGGGGAGCATGACAGATGAAATTGAAATAGTGGAAATGACAAATGACTGCTTCCTAAAGCTATTTGTCAAGGCACCGTCTAGAGGGGAGGCATGCCTTGATTTAGTCTTTTCAAACAACTAAGACAGAATAACTAAAACAGAGTTCAGAGAACCACTGGCAAACTCAGACCAAAACATGGCCTCATTTGAAGTGCTGACTAAAGATATGTAAAGTAGTGACTAAAGCTAAGGTTTACAATTTTAGGAAGGTAAACTATGAAGGAATGAAACAGAACATAAGAACATAAGAAAGTTTACAAATGAGAGGAGGCCATTCGGCCCTTCTTGCTCGTTTGGTTGTTAATAGCTTATTGATCCCAAAATCTCATCAAGCAGCTTCTTGAAGGATCCCAGGGTGTCAGCTTCAACAACATTACTGGGGAGTTGATTCCAGACCCTCACAATTCTCTGTGTAAAAAAGTGCCTCCTATTTTCTGTTCTGAATGCCCCTTTGTCTAATCTCCATTTGTGACCCCTGGTCCTTGTTTCTTTTTTTTTCAGGCTGAAAAAGTCCCTTGGGTCGACACTGTCAATACCTTTTAGAGTTTTGAATGCTTGAATTAGGTCGCCACGTAGTCTTCTTTGTTCAAGACTAAACATATTCCATTCTTTTAGCCTGTCTGCATATGACATGCCTTTTAAAACTGGAATAATTGTGGTTGCTCTTCTTTGCACTCTTTCTAGAGCAGCAATATCTTTTTTATAGAGAGGTGACCAGAACTGAACACAATATTCAAAAAGAGGTCTTACTAATGCATTGTACAGTTTTAACATTACTTCCCTTGATTTAAATTCAACACTTTTCACAATGTATCCGAGCATCTTGTTAGCCTTTTTTATAGCTTCCCCACATTGTCTAGATGAAGACATTTCTGAGTCAACAAAAACTCCTAGGTCTTTTTCATAGATTCCTTCTCCAATTTCAGTATCTCCCATATGATACTTATAATGCACATTTTTATTTCCTGCGTGCAGTACCTTATACTTTTCTCTATTAAATGTAATTTGCCATGTGTCTGCCCAGTTCTGAATCTTGTCTAGATCATTTTGAATGACCTTTGCTGCTGCAACAGTGTTTGCCACTCCTCCTACTTTTGTGTCGTCTGCAAATTTAACAAGTTTGCTTACTATACCAGAATCTAAATCATTAATGTAGATTAGGAATAGCAGAGGACCTAATACTGATCCCTGTGGTACACCACTGGTTACCACACTCCATTCTGAGGTTTTTCTGTCTAATCAGTACTTTCTGTTTTCTATATGTTAACCACTCCCTAATCTATGTACATGTGTTTCCTTGAATCCCAACTGCGTTCAGTTTGAGAATTAATCTTTTGTGCGGGACTTTGTCAAAAGCTTTCTGGAAATCTAAATAAACCATGTCATATGCTTTGCAACTATCCATTATCGATGTTGCATCCTCAAAAAAATCAAGCAGGTTAGTTAGACACGCTCTCCCTTTCCTAAAACCATGTTGACTGTCTCCCAGGATACTGTTACCATATAGGTAATTTTCCATTTTGGATCTTATTATAGTTTCCATAAGTTTGCATATAATAGAAGTCAGGCTTACTGGTCTGTAGTTACCTGGTTCAGTTTTGTTTCCCTTTTTGTGGATCGGTATTACGTTTGCAATTTTCCAGTCTGTTGGTACCACCCCTGTGTCAAGAGACTGCTGCATGATCTTGGTTAGCGGTTTGTAAATTACTTCTTTCATTTTAAACTTTGAGTACTACTGGGAGGATCTCATCCGGCCCAGGGGATTTGTTTATTGTAAGAGCTCCTAGTCCCTTTAACACTTTTGCCTCAGTTATGCTAAAGTTATTTAAAACTGGATAGGAACTGGATGACATGTGGGGCATGTTGTCAGTATCTTCCTTTGTAAAAACTTGTGAAAAGTAATCATTTAATCTATTTGCTATTTTTTTTTCTTCATCTATGATTTTGCCATTTGCATCTCTTAAACATTTAATCTCCTCTTTGAATGTTCGCTTGCTGTTGTAAAATTGGAAAAACATTTTGGAATTGGTTTTAGCTCCCTTAGCAATGTTCATTTCTATTTCTCTCTTGGCCTTTCTAACTTCCTTTTTGACTTGCGTTTGCAGTTCTGTGTACTCTTTCTGCGTACTTTCTTTTTGGTCCTTTTTTAATGCTCTGTAAAGTGCCTTTCAACAGAAGTAGACTGGAGTAAAATAGAGAAAACATCCACAGAAAAAAAGGATGGCTATTTTTTTTAAATGTAGTACTAGAGGTGCAAAACAGTTACACCCCAAAAGTAGTCAAATCTGAATCTAAAACAAAATTGCCAAAATGGTTTAATAGATCAATTAAAAAAAAAAAAAAAAAAAAAAAGTGAAAAAAGGCACTTTACAGAGCATTTAAAAGGAACCAAAAACAAAATACACAGAAAGTGTACATAGAACTGCAAATGCAAGTCAAAAAATAAGTTAGAAAGGCCAAGAGAAAAACAAAGAAACACTGCTGGGCTAAAACCAGTTCCAAAAAGTTTTCCCAATATTACAGCAGCAAGAGAACATTCAGAAGAGGAGGTAATAAATGTCTAAGATACAAATGACAATCATAAACGAAGAGAAAAAATAGCAAATATCAAATGATTACATTTCACAGGTTTTTATAAAGGAGGATACGTACAGCATGCCCCACAAGTAAACATGTTCCTATCCAGTTTTAAATAACTTTAGTACAACAGAGGCAGAAGTACTAAAGGGACTAGGAGCTCTTAAAATAAACAAATCCCCTGGGTCGGATGAGATCCTCCCAATAGTACTCAAAGAAATGAAAGAAGTTATTTACAAACCACTAACTAAGATCATACAACAGTCTCTTGAAACGGGTTGTACCGACAGACTGGAGAATTGCAAACGTAATACTGATCCACAAAAAGGGAAACAAAACTGAACCAGGTAACTACAGACCAATAATCCCGACTTCTATATATGTAAACTTATGAAAACTATAAGATCTAAAATGGAAAATTACCTATATGGTAACAGTACCCAGGAGATAGTCAGCATGGTTTTAGGAAAGGGAGATCGTGTCTAACTAACCTGCTTGATTTTTTTTGAGGATGCAACATCGACAATGGATAATTGCAAAGCATATGACATGGTTTATTTAGATTTCCAGAAAGCTTTTGACAAAGTCCAGCATAAAAGATGAATCCTTTGCACCCATTTATTTCAGTGCTGTCAGGCACCCGGTCCAATTTATTTTCACACGTGCTGTTTAAAATATTTTATTTTTCCCCCCCCAGAGTAAAACAGGATTAAAAGGCATTGAATTGCAAAAGGACACTGTACTGTATCTCCAGCCAAGCACCACCCCTTGTTCACTGTATTTTTCACATACCTCTTTATAGATATGCATACTGCTAAATCCTCTCCTGATCACTTGTTTTAAATCACCAAACTCCTAAATAATGCGGTCCAAATCATTATTTTATTACTATAAAAAAGCTCTGCAAATGTCTGTGATATTCTCTGAGTGCTGGATGCAGAAGCAGCTATCTCCTTTGTTTATGTCCGCGTTATCTCTGTAATGCCTGGGGCTATGAGATACGCCCTTTTTTCTCGGCTTCGTCGGTCTCACTCGGAGCTCGGGGCAACTCTGCCAGCATGAACGTGTCTCTTTTCCGGCGAGAAAGGGAGAAAAAAAAACGCCTCTTTTTTGCTGATTCTGGACACCTTTTTGCAGAAAAAAAACAGGGTTAACGGCTAAATGGAAAGGGAAAATGGGAAAGGTCACTTTCAAAGATAGACCTTTCCTTTTAACATTACAGCTGGACCAAGGTATATGTGAAAAATGTTGAACGAGGGTTAAATTTCGGAAGGATCAGTAATACTAGGACTAAAACTTTACAATTTAGTTCAAGTAAGACACAATCTAGGAAAAATGTTAAAACTTTAAATAAAATCAAGTAAGTTACCTTTCAATCTATCTAGAATACTGTGTTCAGTTCTGGATATTGCTGCTCTAGAAAGAGTGCAAAGAAGAGCGACCAGAATTATCCTGGGTTTAAAAGGTATGTCATGTGCAGACAGGCTAAAAGAATTGAATCTATTCAAGGGTCTTTTTCAACATGAAAAAAGAAACAAGGACCAGGAGTCACAGATGGAGTTTAGATAAAGGGGCATTCGGAACAGAAAATAGGAGGCACTTTTTTACAAAGAGAATCGTGGGAATCTGGAACCAACTTCGCAGTAATGTTGTTGAAGCTGACACCCTGGGATCCTTCAAGAAGCTGCCTGATGAGACTCTGGGATCAGTAAGTTACTAACAACCAAATGGACAAGATGGGCCAGATGGCCTCCTCTCATTTGTAAACTTTATGTTCTTATGAAGGGTCTGGGAAGCTGCTGCCATCAAACCCAGACGTTTCTGGAACGTCACTAGCATGAGAGCTCTGTTGAGCTGAAAGAGCTCTAAATAGGCAGCTATTCTCTGCACTCTGCCGTCCGACAGAGTGAGCAGCATGGCCCTGGAGTCCAAGCACACTCCTAGATAAAAGGCTGTCAAAAGGCATGTGCTTGCTTCGCATGAATCACTGTCAGGCCTAACCGTTGAAGGTGGATGGTGACAAGTTCCGTGTGGGCCTCTGCTGGAGAGTGAGCACAAATAAGCCAGATTATTGAGCACTCTGATGCCTTTGAGTCTCAATGGGGCAAGGATAGCTTCTATGCACTTTGAGAAGGCACAGGGAGCTTGGGAGAGGCCAAATAGCAAGACACAGAACTCGTACCCTGCTCTCTGAAAGGTGAACAGAGGTTGAGGATCGGCCACCATCCTACTTGGGCACTCGGAGATAACCCAAATGGAGGGGGTCTATCATGCAAATAGCCGGTTTTTGCAGCGGCATCCTATGCAGTCATGCCCCAAAAGGGCGGGGGGACTGTCTCTCGACAGAAACTGACCAGGTACGTTGGGATCATGATCCCAAAGTGAGGCCTCATATTGTGCTAGATCGGTAACTCTACTCCTAGCATGGACGTTGTTACTTGGAACGAGTTATAAATTGACTACTGAGCGTCATGAGAACGGTTGGGTACGTAGTACGGTACTAATTTTATATAATGATAGAAAATCTCGTACGTCAAGTTTACGGGCTTCCTGTTTGCGTACCCCTAGTTTGCTGAATTGTGATCTTGACCAAAAAAAAGGTCTATGTTAAGGATTAGTGAAGTAACGTCAGTAGATCTTTGTATTCAGTGTTTGGACAACCTTTTATTCCAATCAAAATGACTACTTTCAAGATTAAATATTTCCATCTGATATATTCTCAGTTGCATTTGTTGAACAAAACGAAGGACTAGTGTCTCCCAGGTACATTGAAAAATAAGCAACTAGGCTTTCACTGAATTCACCGGTTCTAGTAAGAACATAAGAAACAATAAGAACATAAGAAAGTTAAGAAAGTGTACAAACGAGAGGGGGCCATTCAGCCCATCTTGCTCGTTTGGTTGTTAGTAGCTTATTGATCCCAAAATCTCATCAAGCAGCTTCTTGAAGGATCCCAGGGTGTCAGCTTCAACAACATTACTGGGGAGTTGATTCCAGACCCTCACAATTCTCTGTGTAAAAAAGTGCCTCCTATTTTCTGTTCTGAATGCCCCTTTTTCTAAACTCCATTTGTGACCCCTGGTCCTTGTTTCTTTTTTCAGGCTGAAAAAGTCCCTTGGGTCGACACTGTCAATACCTTTTAGAATTTTGAATGCTTGAATTAGGTCCATAGTCTTCTTTGTTCAAGACTGCATTCTTTTAGCCTGTCTGCATATGACATGCCTTTTAAGCCTGGAATAATTCTGGTCCGCAGCAATATCCTTTTTTATAGTGAGGTGACCAGAACTGAACACAATATCCAAGATGAGGTCTGCATTGTACAGTTTTAACATTACTTCCCTTGATTTAAATTCAACACTTTTCACAGTATCCGAGTATCTTGTTAGCCTTTTTTTATAGCTTCCCCACATTGTCTAGATGAAGACATTTCTGAGTCAACAAAAACTCCTAGGTCTTTTTCATAGATTCCTTCTCCAATTTCACTATCTCCCATATGATATTTATAATGTACATTTTTATTTTCCCGCGTGCAGTACCTTACACTTTTCTCTATTAAATGTCATTTGCCATGTGTCTGCCCAGTTCTGAATCTTGTCTAGATCATTTTGAATGACCTTTGCTGCTGCAACAGTGTTTGCCACTCCTCCTACAATTGTGTCGTCTGCAAAATGAGACCATGTTGTGGTCTGAGTTTGCCAGTGGTTCTCTGACCTCTGTTTTAGTTATTCTGTCTTCGTTATTTGAAAAGACTAAATCAAGGCATGCCTCCCCTCTAGTCGGTGCCTTGACAAATTGTGTTAGGAAGCAGTCATTTGTCATTTCCACCATTTCTATTTCATCCTTCGTGCTACCCACCGGGTTTTCCCATTTTATATGGGGGAAGTTGAAATCCCCCATTAGTATGGCTTCTCCTTTGCTACACACATTTCTAATGTCATTGTATAACAGATTATTTTGCTCACCGTCTGAATCTGGCGGTCTATAGCATGCTCCTATTATTATGCCTTTTTGAATTTTTGTCTGTTATTCTGACCCATATTGATTCGGTTTTATTTTCTTTGTCCAGGTTTAACACCTGGGCTTCAAGACTGTTTCTTATGTATAGCGCTACCCCTCCACCTCTTCTGTCCTGCCTGTCTTTCCTATACAGTGTATACCCACAAATATTATATTCGTCCCCATCACTCTCAGACAACCAAGTTTCTGTAACACCTATCACATCATAGTTACCTGTTAGTGCAGTAGCTTCAAGTTCTAAATTTTGTTTCTGATACTTCTAGCATTTAGATAAATACATTTAATGGTTGTCTTACCTGAGTTGTTGTTCTTGTTTTGATGCGGTCTCCCTTCTGTTTTTTTTGTTGATTTCTCCCCCCTTCCTTTCTAGTTTAAATGCTCTTAAATGTTTCGTATCGTTTCACCAGAGACAAAGCATTAAGCCAACAAATGTTCCGACAAAAAAAAAAAAATACATGTGTGCTAGGAGGAGGAAGCGTGTCTTGTTTGCTGCATTTACAAAAAAATAAGAATATCTTAAGTTTTATTAAAAAAAGACATGTATTGACCCACGTGGCAGTTCTAGGTAGAACTGTTTATAACTATAATTTTTGCAATTCTGGCTATCAAACGCTGTCTGGATAGTTAATTAATATATTTAGGAAAAGTCAAAAACGGACACACACATACAGTTTATAACAGAAGTGTTATTAACATTTTAAATCCAAAATGGGCCTAATTGACCTACATGGCGGTTCTAGTATTAACTGCAGCAAGTAGCCAATGTGAACGGTAGTAAGCACACAGATGTCTATGGTGCACGGATGCCAATAGTCCAGACAAATGTAGCTTGGCCTGCAGCTTCTATCTCTGTGTGCAGGGTGGCAGAACCTACTAAAGCCTCCGTGGTGAGCAGCCACAGGCTGGTTCTGAACATCACCTCTGGCAGCAGGCACAGCCGGCTGGGAAAGCCAAAGCTGCCTACGTGCAACTACCAGTGCAGCCAGGTTCCTACCCACAGTCTGCATGTTTAGTTTGGACACACGGAGCAGGTTTTTCTTAACTCATTCAACTGTTGAGGTGAGGGCCCGTGGTTCTCAGAAAGGGACCTCAGCAAACGGCACTGGTAGGGTATCAGGATGCTATTATAATTGCCTAACCATATGGCAAACGCACCGGCTGAAGGTGCGAATAAGGAACAGTCAGAAACCCAGCACTGGTTGTTGGGACAGGCAGCATCCTTGGACTGGAGCACTAAATTAGGCACCTGGACCAAGGCGGCTGTAGAAGCCTCCACTGGAGGAAATTATGTACCCTATATCCATCCATCAACAGGGAAACAGGAAGATCCCAGGAAGACTGGATTTCAAAAAGAAAATACTGGGGGTGCACTGGGGTGGACACTGGAGAGATGGGAAGCACATCAAAGATGAACTGCCTTGTTTTGCCTTCTGTAGGCCAGGCCACTTGCAAAATTGCAATCACCCTCTTGTCAGCAGCAGAATCTTTGCCGACAGGGAGAGCTTAACTGCAGGTATGCGCTGTCAGACTTAACGTCGTCAGCCAGTCTTGAATGGAAAAATAATGTAGAGATCTGTGAGCGCAGTACCTTTGTGCCCTAGTCCGACTCCTGTAACTTCTCACCTTGATCTCCTGGCTGTAGACACGCCGACTCTCTTGGTCAGGGGGGGGGGCTAGGTGGGAAGGCTCCTGGTCAATGTACTGGCCCTCCCGCAGCCGTTCCTGGCATGTGTCCAGATCTCGCAGGAGGCGGTCCTTCTCTGCCATCCAGCCCTTTTCATTGGCTCGCCCCTCAAACTTTAGTTGCAGGAAGTCCTTGGTGCTCTCGTACAGTAGGGTCTGAGTCCGATGTAACCTTGAGAAGGAGGAGATAGGAGATTCAAGTCTGCAAGCACTGGGAGACAGAGATCACAGTTTTGGTCACCAGACTTTTACACTAATGTCAGTTATTCATCTGCACCCTTGAAATAGTACCCATATTCAGGAAACTACAAAACAAATAAAACACAGGAACAAAACAAAGGTTTTAAACATAACTGCAAATAAACTGAACACAATATAACACCCACATAAATGGCTGTCACATACTACCTGAAAGTTTTGTTGAAAAATATTTATGTTTGGGCAAATTAACCCTTTGCAGTCTGTTTATTCAGCGCTTGTCAGGCGCGTTAGGTACAATTTATTTTTACATGCACTGTTTATTTTACACGCGCCATTTAAAACAGGTTTAAAAGGCACTAAATCGCAAAAGGATACTCAATACTGTATCTCCAGCCAAGCCCCACCCCTTTCACGTATTTTTCACGTAATTCTTTATAAACGTGCATATTGATAAATCCTCTCCTGATCACTCGTTTTATCACCAAACTCCTCAATAATGCGATCCAAGTCATTATTTTGCTACTATAACATCTCAAAGCTCTGCAAATGTCTGTGATATTCTTTCCGCTCTGGATGCAGAAGCAGCTATCTCCTTTGTTTTATGTCCGTGCTATCTCTGTGGTGCATGGTGCTATCAGCGCCCCTTTTTTTCCAGCTTCATTCGACTCCTATCGGTCTCATTTGCCGATTGAAAGGTTTTCTTGGCTTTTTCCAGAGAAACGACTAGAGACCTGTGCTTTACGTCTTTTTTATGATGTCGGACAGGGTCCAACATTGGACTGGAAAGGGCAAATTGTAATGTCGGACCAGGTCCGACATAGGACCGCAAAGGGTTAAAAGACATTGTTTCACCCGAGTGATTGTAATGACAATACAAGTTTATTCTCAGGGTCTTTATAAACAAAATAAATCACAATAAATATTTATAAATAAAATAGTCCATTTAATTATTATCAGTAATAAGGAAAATAAAACGTACCTGATAAATTTAGTTAATGAAATGTAGTTAATACTAATCTGCTCGTATCCACTCGTTTCTTGGTATTTATAAATGTTGTAAAAACATATATATTAAAAACGAGCCAGAATAGATGCTGTAATATGACTATAAATCAAATATCGGATTTACAGCGTTTTCTTTTTTCTTAGCTGTAAACAAGTTCTTATGACATATCATGTTTTTGCCTGCTGATGAAAATGTCTCTGCCCTTTAAAAATGAAATTATATATACACTGAACGAAAATAAACACAGCATGTAAAGTTTTGGTCCCATGTTTCATGAGCTGAAATAAAAAATCCCAGAAATTTTCCATATGCACAAAAAGTTTATTTCTCTCAAATTTTGGCCACAAATTTGTTTACATCCATGTAGTGAACTTTTCTCCTTTGCCAAGATAATCCATCCACCTATGGACAGGTGTGGCATATCAAGAAGCTGATTAAACAGCATGATCATTACACAGGTGCACCTTCTGCTGAGGACAATAAAAGGCCACTCTAAAATATGCAGTTTTGTCACACAACACAATGCCACAGATGTCTCAAGTTTCGAGGGAGCGTGCAATTGGCATGCTGACAGCAGGAATGTCCACCAGAGCTGTTGCCAGAGAATTGAATGTTCATTTCTCTACCATAAGCCGCCTCCAACGTCGTTTTAGAGAATTTGGCAGTACGTCCAACCGGCCTCACAACTGCAGACTACATGTAACCACGCCAGCCCAGGACCTCCACATCCGACTTCTTCACCTGAGGGATCGTCCGAGACCAGCTACCCGGACAACTGATGAAACTGTGGGTTTGCACAACTGAAGAATTTCTTCGATGGCCACTGGCATGCTGGAGAAGTGTGCTCTTCACGGATGAATCCCGGTTTCAACTGTACCGTGCAGATGGCAGACAACGTGTACGGCGTAGTGTGGGCGAGCGGTTTGCTGATGTCAACGTTGTGAACAGAGTGCTCCATGGTGGCAGTGGGGTTATGGTATGGGCAGGCATAAGCTACGGACAACGAATACAATTGCATTTTATCAATGGCAATTTGAATGCAAATACCGTGACAAGATCCTGAGGCCCATTGTCATGCCATTCATTCGTGGCAATTACCTCATGTTTCAGCATGATAATGCACGGCCCCATGTCGCAAGGATCTGTACACAATTTGTGGAAGCTGAAAATGTCACAGTTCTTCCATGGCCTGCATACTCACCAGACATGTCACCCACTGAGCTTGTTTTAGATGCTCTGGATCAACGTATACGACAGCGTGTTCCAGTTCCCGCCAATATCCAACAACTTCGCACAGCCATTGAAGAGGAGAGGGACAACCTTCCACAGGCCACAATCAACAGCCTTAAAAACTCTATGTGAAGGAGATGTGTCAAGCTGCATGAGGCAAATGGTGGTCACACCAGATACTGACTGGTTTTCTGATACACGCCCCTACCTTTTTTTTTTTTTAAAGGTATCTGTGACCAACAGATGCATATCTACTTGGAGAAAAGATCCTCAAGCAGGTTCAGAAGCATTTAAACTAGAAAGGAAGGGGGGAGAAATCAACAGAAAAACAGAAGGGAGACCGCATCAAAACAAGGACAACAACTCAGGTAAGACAACCATTAAATGTATTTATATAAATGCTAGAAGTATCCGAAATAAAATTCTAGAACTTGAAGCTACTGCACTAACAAGTAACTATGATGTGATAGGTGTTACAAAAACTTAGTTTTCTGAGAGTGATGGGGACGAATATAATATTTGTGGGCATACACTGTATAGGAAAGACAGGCAGGACAGAAGAGGAGGGGTAGTGCTACACATAAGAAACAGTCTTGAAGCCCAGGTGTTAAACCTGGACAAAGAAAACAAAGCCGAATCAATATGGGTCAGAATAACGGACAAAAATTCAAAGGGCATAATAATAGGAGCATGCTATAGACCGCCAGATTCAGATGGTGAGCAAAATAATCTGTTATACAATGACATTAGAAATGCGTGTAGCAAAGAAGCAGCCATACTAATGGGGGATTTCAACTTCCCCCATATAAAATGGGAAAACCCGGTGGGTAGCACGATGGATGAAATTGAAATGGTGGAAATGACAAATGACTGTTTCCTAACACAACTTGTCAAGGCACCGACTAGAGGGGAGGCATGCCTTGATTTAGTCTTTTCAAATAACGAAGACAGAACAACTAAAACAGAGGTTAGAGAACCACTAGCAAACTCAGACCACAACATGGTCTCATTTGAAATATTTTTTAAAACCCCCAAAGTAATGACTAAAGCTAATGTTTACAATTTTAGAAAAGCAAACTATGAAGGTATGAAACAGAGACTAACAGAAGTAGATTGGAGTAAAATAGAGAAAACATCCACAGAAAAAGGATGGCTGTTTTTCAGAAATGTAGTACTAGAGGCACAAAACAATTACATCCCTAAAGTAGACAAATCTAAAGGTAAAACTAAATTGCCAAAATGGCTTAATAGATCAATTAAAAAAAATATTCAGTGAAAAAAGACACTTTACAGAGCGTTAAAAAGGGACCAAAAACAAAGTACACAGAAAGAGTACATGGAACTGCAAACGCAAGTCAAAAAGGAAGTTAGAAAGGCCAAGAGAGAAATAGAAATGAACACTGCTAAGGGAGCTAAAACCAATTCCAAAATGTTTTTCCAATATTGCAACAGCAAGAGAACATTCAAAGAGGAGATTAAATGTCTAAGAGATACAAGTGGCAAAATCGTAGATGAAGAAAAAAAAAAGCAAATATATTAAATGATTACTTTTCACAAGTTTTTACAAAGGAGGATTTGGACAACATGCCCCACATGTCATCCAGTGCCTATCCAGTTTTAAATAACTTTAGCATAACCGAGGCAGAAGTGTTAAAGGGACTAGGAGCTCTTAAAAATAAACAAATCCCCTGGGCCGGATGAGAGCCTCCCAATAGTACTCAAAGAAATGAAATAAGTTATTTACAAACCGCTAACCAAGATCATGCAACAGTCTCTGACACAGGGATGGTACCGACAGACTGGAAAATTGCAAATGTAATACCGATCCACAAAAAGGGAAACAAAACTGAACCAGGTAACTACAGACCAGTAAGCCTGACTTCTATTATATGCAAACTTATGGAAACTATAATAAGATCCAAAATGGAAAAGTACCTATATGGTAACAAGGTGCTGGGAGACAGTCAACATGGTTTTAGGAAAGGGAGATGATGTCTAACTAACTTGCTTGATTTTTTTGAGGATGCAACATCGATAATGGAAACCTCAGAAATGGAGTGTGGTAACCAGTGGAGTAACACAGGGATCAGTATTAGGTCCTCTGCTATTCCTAATCTACATTAATGATTTAGATTCTGGTATAGTAAGCAAACTTGTTAAATTTGCAGACGACACAAAAGTAGGAGGAGTGGCAAACACTGTTGCAGCAGCAAAGGTCATTCAAAATGATCTAGACAAGATTCAGAACTGGGCAGACACATGGCAAATGACATTTAATAGAGAAAAGTGTAAGGTACTGCACGCAGGAAATAAAAATGTGCATTATAAATATCATATGGGAGATACTGAAATTGGAGAAGGAATCTATGAAAAAGACCTAGGAGTTTTTGTTGACTCAGAAATGTCTTCATCTAGACAATGTGGGGAAGCTATAAAAAAGGCCAACAAGATGCTCGGATACATTGTGAAAAGTGTTGAATTTAAATCAAGGGAAGTAATGTTAAAACTGTACAATGCATTAGTAAGACCTCTTCTTGAATATTGTGTTCAGTTCTGGTCACCTCGCTATAAAAAAGATATTGGTGCTCTAGAAAGAGTGCAAAGAAGAGCGACCAGAATTATTCCGGGTTTAAAAGGCATGTCATATGCAGACAGGCTAAAAGAACTGAATCTGTTCAGTCTTGAACAAAGAAGACTACGCAGCGACCTAATTCAAGCATTCAAAATACTAAAAGGTATTGACAATGTCGACCCAAGGGACTTTCTCGACCTGAAAAAAGAAACAAGGACCAGGGGTCACAAATGGAGATTAGACAGAGGGGCATTCAGAACAGAAAATAGGAGGCACTTTTTTACACAGAGAATCGTGAGGGTCTGGAATCAACTCCCCAGTAATGTTGTTGAAGCTGACACCCTGGGATCCTTCAAGAAGCTGCTTGATGAGATTCTGGGATCAATAAGCTACTAACAACCAAATGAGCAAGATGGGCCGAATGGCCTCCTCTTGTTTGTAACCTTTCTTATTTTCTTATGTTCTAAAATATGGAGCTCATTAAAGAAACTGAAAAGGTAGCCCACTTTGTTACAAATCTGAAACCTGAGGTAAAAGATTTCTACTCTTTTGTTTGAGGTTACTTGGTGAGTCCCTGATACAAAAGGTTCATTTTCAAGACTTTTGCTCCAAATTCAGGTTTGCTCATGAATGTTTTAGGAAATCAACTGTAAAATATTTGCAAACGACTATCTCAAGAGACAAGGTAGATGTGGAAAAGGGATCTAGAAGGGAGTTAGATTGCTCTAACAAAGCCAAGTAGGTTATCAACAGCTAAGCTGGAATGAAAACCAGAAGCATTTTGGCCCTCCATGACTTTAATTGCCTACCCTTGGTGTACAGTATAAATGAATGGATATTTTCTTCCCATTAACAGGTGGCTAGCCAGAACAACCCTATTGTTGACATGGAAAGGACAATTAAAAGGCGGCTTCCAAGGAGTGTACCAAAGACTTGACACTCTAATTGAACTCATGAAGCAGAGGAGTGATGTGTTTGCATCACCTTCCAAGAAAAAATGGATTCCCCTGAAAAGCTGGTGAAGAGGAGACTGCTTATGTTCAACCCAGTAAAAGTAAGCTAACAGTAAAATGTTAAACCCCAAAGGTTTAATTAACAGAACCAGAATCTCAAATGCAGGCTAGCCTTTTCCTTGCAATGATCTTCCCATAATGTTATGCATGTGGGGGGGGGTGTGTGTGTCTTGTGGCAGAGTGATTGTAAGTTAGTTTGGTGTGTTTGATGTTTGTGTGAGGAATGTGTGGAAGGTGCCTGGCGCTAATGAGGTGCGAATTGCCCAGTTAACTGCAGCACCGTATAAAAGGAGATTGGTTGGGAATGTTAGTTGGTGAGTGTGGTGCGGGCTCCAGTGTTTTGTGCAGTGGCGTTTGTTTTGTTTTCTGTTGGCCATCACTCTGTTTGTTTTCTTTATTATTTAATAAAAGTATTTTCATTTAACCAAGATCATAGTATCTTATAAGAATTGTCCACATTTATGGTCATGGAAATAAACTCAGTGAAGTGTTGCATTTGAATGTTGTTTAGTGTTTAGGTGCCACTAAATGAAACTGAGGAAATCAAGGCGGCTGAAATGGACAATGACACAATTTTAAGTTATGCCTTATAGTAGTGGGTTATGTTAGATGTAAAACAAAACCTAATGTGCAAATTATCAGAAAGGGCTAATTCTACATTTAGGTCTACAGCTAAACAATATACCCCATTGAATTCATAACAATGATTTTCATTCTCACAGGTGGTGAATGGCACCCACCTAATAAATTACATTGGGATCAAATACAGGAAGCCTTCCCTACAGTGGCTTGCAAAAGTATTGACCCCCCCCTTGGCATTTTTCCTATTTTGTTGCCTTACAACCTGGAATTAAAATGGATTTTTATTTGGATTTCATGTAATGGACATACACAAAACAGTCCAAATTGGTGAAGTGAAATGAAAAAAATAACTTGTTTCAAAAAATTCAAAAAAATAAATAACGGAAAAGTGGTGCGTGCATATGTATTCACCCCCTTTGCTATTAAGCCTCTAAATAAGATCTGGTGCAACCAATTACCTTCAGAAGTCACATAATAAGTTAAGTAAAGTCCACCTGTGTGCAATCTAAGTGTCAAATGATCTGTCACATGATCTCAGTATATATACATCTGTTCTGAAAGGCCCCAGTCTGCAACACCACTAAGCAAGGGGCACCACCAAGCAAGCGGCACAATGAAGACCAAGGAGCTCTCCAAACAGGTCAGGGACAAAGTTGTGGAGAAGTACAGATCAGGGTTGGGTTATAAAAAAATATCCGAAACTTTGAACATCCCACAAAGCACCATTAAAGCCATTATTAAAAAATGGAAAGAATATGGTACCACAACAAACCTCGCAAGAGAGGGCCGCCCACCAAAACTCACGAACCAGGCAAGGAGGGCATTAATCAGAGAGGCAACAAAGAGACCAAAGATAACCCTGAAGGAGCTGCAAAGTTCCACAGCGGAGATTGGAGTATCTGTCCATAGGACCACTTTAAGCCGTACACTCCACAGAGCTGGGCTTTACGGAAGAGTGGCCAGAAAAAAGCCATTGCTTAAAGAAAAAAATAAGCAAACACGTTTGGTGTTCGCCAAAAGGTATGTGGGAGACTCCCCAAACATATGGAAGAAGGTACTCTGGTCAGATGAGACTAAAATTGAGCTTTTTGGCCATCAAGGAAAACGCTATGTCTGGCGCAAACCCAACACCTCTCATCACCCGAGAACACCATCCCCACAGTGAAGCACGGTGGTGGCAGCATCATGCTGTGGGGATGTTTTTCATCGGCAGGGACTGGGAAACTGGTCAGAATTGAAGGAATGATGGATGGCGCTAAATACAGGGAAATTCTTGAGGGAAACCTGTTTCAGTCTTCCAGAGATTTGAGACTAGGATGGAGGTTCACCTTCCAGCCGGACAATGACCCTAAGCATACTGCTAAAGCAACACTCGAGTGGTTTAAGGGGAAACATTTAAATATCTTGGAATGGCCTAGTCAAAGCCCAGACCTCAATCCAATTGAGAATCTGTGGTATGACTTAAGGATTGCTGTACACCAGCGGAACCCATCCAACTTGAAGGAGCTGGAGCAGTTTTGCCTTGAAGAATGGGCAAAAGTCCCAGTGGCTAGATGTGCCAAGCTTATAGATACATACCCCAATTGCTGCAAAAGGTGGCTCTACAAAGTATTGACTTTGGGGGGGTGAATACTTATGCACGCTCAAGTTTGCTGTTTTTTTGTCTTATTTCTTGTTTGTTTCACAATAAAAAATATTTTGCATCTTCAAAGTGGTAGGCATGTTGTGTAAATCAAATGATACAAACCCCCAAAAAATCCATTTTAATTCCAGCTTGTAAGGCAACAAAATAGGAAAAATGCCAAGGGGGGGTCAATACTTTTGCAAGCCACTGTATATGCTACAGCACTCCTATCACACCTCTTCAGTGATTAAGACATGAGAAATGGTTGCGTTGAACCAACTGGGCCAACAAAGAAAACCCCACTTGACCAAGAGAAAATTAATGTTATCAAAAGTGTGTATGACCCTTTTTTCATATCAATAGAAAACACTGGTTAAATTGCATGAATTAGTTCACTTGTACTGTCATTTTGTTTGTTACTGTCACAAAGACGGCTGTAGTGGGGACGTCAGACCAGAAGAAACACACAGTACTGCCAGAGGAAATGATAAATGGATGCACTACTGCGCGGTTTATTCTTTCCAGAAAATAAAACAGTTGTACAAAAACACTGGCACCAAAACAGGACACGGCACTTGCGGCCAAAACAAACAGACAACAAAACGAGTAGACACTAACAAAACAGGGTGGACGAACGCTACACAAAACAAGTACGGTGCTGGTCCTTCCAGCACTTGTAGCAATTGATATACTTACGTTTCTCCACTCTCTCTCTCCCGTTCTCCACTCACCGAACACACAACCCAGAGTGGGTGAAAACATGCAGCTTTTATACAGCTGTACCATGACTCGATTGCTAATCAAATCATTCAGTTGGAGTCTCGGTACAACTGCACGTGAATTAATGAAGTGCACTTTCCTGTGCTTACATGTTATTACATTTTACCTGCACGTGAAGTGCTGTGCAATCCTCGTGGCTAAATACAAATATACATTTTAAAAACTTGTGAGCATAACCCATATTCTATCCCATGTACCAATGACTTACCATTGGGGTATATTATACTGTGTGTGTATATTGTGTGTGTACGTGTATATATGTCTTTATGGTTTACCCACACCAACATATAATACAGAAATAACGGTTGGGTGGGGAGGGGGATTGCCAAATAACCCCCCCCCCCCAACCCGTATCACCACCGGGGCCTATTACCGGCATAGGGGAATTTTAGGGTTTTGAGAGAGAGTTTCAGGGCCCGGTTCTTGTTCCTGAAATTCCCAAGTCCCCGCCGTTTTAACGGTCATCGGTCCGGGGTTCATGGGCGGTCAGGAGAGGAGGGTGACATTGTGACGTCGCCTTACGACGGTACAACTCGGACAGTGTCTGCACGACTGTCGAGGGTTCCCAAACTGAGGAAGTCGGCCCCGTTAAGGTCGTCGTTTTCCAGCAGACCTCAAAGGTGCTGGAGTTGGTGATCTACAGACCTCCTCCCCCCTCTTCACAACCAGCGGCTCCCTAGCTGACAGTAGAAAGGCTGTCAGCTTACCGATTGATAGCAGAGCCATTAATGTCTTCCGGGCTGGCCCCAGCACATCCCCCGAGCTGGTGGCCACCCCTGGGCGATGCGGAGCAGCAGGCAACCCCTGGGCAATGCGGAGCAGGCATCCCCGAGCGGTGACGTGAAGGCATCCTTGGGCGGTGTCGTGCAGGCATCCCCAAGCAATGATGGGAAGGCATCCCCGAGCGATGACGTGAAGGGAGTCAGGTCAAGCTGGGGTGTGGTTTCGGCTCTATTCGTGGCCATTTCGGCCAGGCGGTTCTTCCCCGTGCTTCCCTCAAATAACTATGCAGGGGTTGCTGAGGACCGCCAGCAGCATGTCCTGGTCCTTTCTCTAGTGGTAGAGGGGGAAGCTATAGGCAGTCTTCCTCTTGTGGTGGAGGTGGGAGTGGTAAGGAGTCCTCCCATGTTGAAGGAGGCGGTGGCAGCTCCTACTGCTCTGCTCCTAGTGGTGGCGGAGGCAGAGGCAGCTCCTACTGCTCTGCTCCTAGTGGTGGCGGAGGCAGAGGCAGATCGAGGTGATCAGGAGGAGGACGAGGATTTCTACTGCTCCGGCAGAGATTCTCCCGTGCCTTTTTTCGTCGCACATCAAGAGGACCACGGAGGCAGAGGGCAGCATCCTACTGTCTGCTCCTAGTGGTGGCGGAGGCAGATCTCCGGCAGAGGCAGCCTCCTCTGCCTCTGATGGCGGCGGGCGGAGGTGGGCAGGGTAGGTGGGAGCACCGGTGACCGAGGCTCTCTCCCCGAGATCACACCCTGGCAGTGGGATCACCCCGGGTGGGGCTCACCCTCACTGGCAGGGGGACTGGTGGGGCTCTCCCTCACTGGCGGGGGACTGGTGGGGGCTCTCCTCACTGGCGGGGGGACTGGTGGGGCTCTCCCTCACTGGGGGGGACTGGTGCGGCTCTCCCTCCACTGGCGGGGGGCTACTGGTGGGGGAGTTTCTTCATCTGCTGGTGGGAACCGTATGGGAACCAGCTGCCTCCCGGGGATCTTCAGATGTTCTCCCGCGGACCCCCCATCTGAGCACTGGACTCTGGTGGTCCACCATGGAGCGGTAAAGGGGGGGCGCTGGACTCTCGCGGTCCCTCCCATCTGGGCGCTAGTTCCTCTTTCTCCTCCTCATAATGGCGGAAGGGACAGTTGGCAAACAGATTGTCTTGGTCACAGAGGGGGCACCCCGGCGATGGCTGGTTATATCGCCATGGATGTCTGGCCAATAGATGACACTCCTCCCCCCAGTTCTTCACCTCTTTATCCTCCTTCCATCACATTTTATTATTAATTTATTTTTTTTTGTAATTCAAACCCCCACCCCCCACCCACACAACAAAAAAAAAAAAAAAAAAGACAACAGTTTTTTTTTTTTTTTTAACTTTTTCCACCACGTGACCATCCCCATGATGACACCAATGTCACAAAGACTCCACAGACAAACCATGGTAAGACCAAAAACACGTCTTTACCAGACCAGACTTAATTGGATTTGGGTGAAAGCTGACGTTGTTTGTGTGGTGCCAATAATTAAAACAAAAAGTTTGACACTCCCCCACAGAGGGTCCCAAAACAAAGAGACAAACAAAAACAGACTATGTCCAAAAATGGTTGGGGCTGTCTTTCTACAATGTTTACTGTTACCTCACCCACTTCTCCACTCACGAACCACCACAACGCCGATGCTGATTGTAAAACCTGGAGTGCGATTATTAACCTGAATTGTAAAAGACAATTGCACAGCTCTGGGCTGCCAAAACAAAAAAACAAACAAAGTTCACAATAAAAAAAACAAAACAAGGTGCATTTAATCCCTGTGATGACACCACGTGTTACAACAGACGGCTGGCAATATTAATACCATGACATTTTAAACAAACACAGACCCAACAGTGTACCAATGACACCAATATTAACACATAACATGCAACATATAACACAGAAATACATACAGGGGCGGGGCAACATTGCTTAAATCAAAGGCTTTTTCTTGAGCCATCAGACCAGCATTAAAACCAATCTGGAGTCTGTTCTATTACTACTATTAGGTACACAGTATGTTTGTTCAATCTTTACAATAGAACCTATAATAGTACTTAAGCGGTTTTCCAAAGCTTTAGCCAAAATGTTATAGTCTGTGCAGAGGAGAATTACAGGGCAATGGTTCTTAATATTGCACAGGTTTCCTGTTTGACAACAAGAGTCAGTACTGCTCCCTTATCGCTCTGAGGCAGTGCATTCTCCCGTTTGCTTTCAGAAAAGACACATTCATCTCTAATCCTTGTCCAAAAAGTCTTATAAAATTCCAAGGCCATCAATTCTTGGTGTGTTCAGTCCATTCAGAGCTTCAGTCAGCTCTCCCTCAAGTCACACTTTCCCCACTTCAGGTACCTGGGTCAGACCCTCAGGGAAACGCTGGCCTCCATCAACTCATCGACAGCCTCTGCCATGAACAAGTCTGTGTAGAAGTCCACAGCGAACTTCCCTATCTCCCCAGGCTCACTTAGCAATGGTCTGGCTACTATACAAACACAGTGGATTATTTTGCTCTGAGCTGTCTTTTTCTAGTCTCCTCTTCTTAGTCAGTAGGTGCTCAAACAGTCCATTATCATAGGGTGCACTGTTAAATTCACTGCTGCATGCACTGGTGTAAAGCGGATTCACTAAACCGTTGTTAAATTCACCAGGAGCTGCTCAACAAAATGTTAAATTAAACATACTGATAAACACTATCACAGTTGCCAACTTATCCAGAGTAGATAACTGAGCTGGTGACGTACAAGCATGCGATATGAGAGAGAACAAATCTTTTTAAAGAGAGACATGGGAGGTGGAGTTGAAACGCCGGCACAGACGCGCAGGATTTATTAATACAAAAGAAAGTAAATAAACAAAGGGGTGATGTGACGTTACCAGTGAAGGTAATGCACAGAGGACACATACAGCAAGCTGTACAAAAGGCAAAATAAAAAAAACACAGCAAAAAACTACAAATAAAAAGGTGCCACACAGGGCGAGCGCTAGTCTTATAAACGAGGCATCCCGCACCAGGAACAGCTACACTACACAACCCTTGCTATACATTACTTGGGATCACTATCCCCTATACTAACCTACTTATGAGCTGGTATTCATACAACGACTCCTGCTGCTTCATACAGCCTTGGCCGGGCACTGCTCACACAAGCACCGATTGTAGTTTCAGGGTTGCGTAGGTGTTGTTTCTGCAGAGAGGACTCTCTCCCCTCTGAAGCAGTCACCCCGAGCAATCTCCACCGGATTTCTTAAAACTGACGGACACTCTGTCAAGACCCGCCCACCTGCTGATTGAGGACCGACATAGCCAATCATCCACTGCCCCTCTTCTCAACCAAACCCAGCAGGCAGCAAAGTCTCCATAGAGCGTCTGTCTGTAAACAATCAATTTAATCAAATAAATCAACTCCAAAAAGGCACACAATAAATCCATTTCCACATATAAAATTAAACCAACACTAATTCCCACCTGTGCAGGGCAATCGCCCTGCCACAATCTTCTAAATTATTTGTCCTTTTATGCTTCAAACAAATGTTACAAAGTTGTGAAAAGTAGACGAACTGTATTTGAAAGTGTATCCATTAATATATTCATATTTATAAATATTTTCAGTTGCAGGCTAGATGCTTTCTACATTTTAATTTAACAACACGCTAGCTCCTAATTAGTCGGTTAAAGAACCTTCATCCCAATAAGCTTTCAGCTCGCACAGGTCAACCACAGCCTTGCATGCCGCAGCAGCAACCTTTCTATTATTATCAGCTATGTCGATTGTTGTTAAATTCCCTGTACCAATGAGCACCAAGTGAGGTCACTTCCGACTCAGCGATGAATTTAACAACGCATCCAGGGCTAGACTCCGGAATTCAGTTGAGCTCAGTAATATGTGCCTTCAGCTCTTTCATTACTTCTCTAGTACTTTCTGTAATGTTGACAAAGCTTTTCAATTTGTAACTTGGCTACATCACACTACTGACTCAGGGAAGAAAAGCCACGTTTTTGCCACCTTCAACCCCCCCACCAAAAAAAATGTAAACATTACAGAAAGTGATCATTCTGTAGTCATTTTGTTAAAATGCCAATAAGAATAAAACATTGGTGATGGAAAAACCATATCTAAAATCACAACATTGTGATCCGAAAAACCAGTAGGGCAGAAAATGTTTATCACCAATTAACACTAGAACCGCCGAATTTTCGAACTAGAACCGCCACGCTATGAAAATGAGAGACATACTATTGGATACAACTGGGAAGTTTTATTTCACCATACCTAACATTTGAATCGCAGAAACGCTGTATTTAAATGGAAAATTAAACCAAAAGAAACAGGTATGTACATATACCCGTGTACAGGTGTAAACAGTTATATGTACACACAAAACTGTTAAACCAAAATCACTGTTTCTAATGCTACATAAAAATTAAATATAAGACTACTTCCAGTATGATGGCTGCATTGGAGGAACGTATGTGCCTTCCAGCTGACTGCCTGCACCCAGGAGCTGTGTTGTAAACACAGAGGCAGTTCCATTGAACATTATTGCATAAACATGTGTAAAGTGGTACGTACAAACCTGTAAGAAAATAAATGTTTGTTTTTTTTTCTAGAATATTAAAAAAAAAAAAAGAATACATATGTTTCATATTAGGCACATAAGTTGTTATCCTACCTGTCATTTCAGTTTGCTGTGTGCATATGAGTGCAGCTTGCTGAATTCGAATCAAAATGACTAGTTTCAAGATTAAACATTTCCTTCCGATATATTCCCAGTTGCTTTTCTAGAACAAAACAAAGGATTGTAGTCTCCCAGGTACATTGAAAAATAAGCAACTAGGCTTTCACTGAGTTGGCATCTTGACAAATCCACATCTCTGTCTCATGTTCTACCAAAGAAAGGCTTGAAAAAAAAAAAAAAACGTGTGCTAGGAGGAGGCGTGTTTTGTTTGCTGCATTTCCCAAAAAAAAAAAAAAAAATCTTACGTTACATTGAAAAAAAAAAAAAAAAGGACCCATGTGGTGGTTCTAGGTAGAACTGTTTATAACTTTATAAGCCATATACTTAATCCAAGTGTATTGCCTATACTTTTCATTAAAATTCCTAGCCAGTTCCTTAGCAGACTGGGGATGAGGCTTAATGTGGTTCTTACATAAGCCTCTGGAGGAAGCTCACTCTTGCTACAGCACTGTCCGCTGATTTATTTGCCCTTTTCTTCCAAGGAAGTTTAAAACCCTCACAGTCCTCTGCAGACTTTTACCTTCTACCTACATCTGCACCTCTCCCCATACACTAGCCACTGTCATGGTTTCCATTTGCTCCCTCCGTCCTTGTCAGTGGGTTTACTGTTTGCCGCAGTGTGTGCTTCTCCAACACCCCGCACCACTCTCAGAAATAACTGGTTCTACTGTCAACGTAACGTCACTAGCCCTAAGATCACAGGCCTGCTCCCCCACCCTACCCCCTGCAGGTACTAGTCTGCCAGCGAGCCCGGCACGTTTATCATTAAAATCGGCGGTCTCATCCCACACAATCCCGCCCCACTTTCTTTCTCAGGACAGTTTTTTTCAATATACCCTTCAATCCCACATCTAAAACCTTTAGAGTCAGAAGTTGCATAAACACATAAAAGTAAATGTAAAACAGTAAGAACAAACAGAGAACAAAAGATGACAAACCTGCCAGCAGCACTCAAGCACACACCACCTCCACACTGCACTCAACACTGACTCCGCCAGGCAAAAGTCGATACAGATAGTCAGACAGACTAAGCGACTTAAACGACACCTTTGGTCACTCAAAGCGCAAGGTATGGCTTGCGTATTACAAGTTCTGATACTAGAAATGAAAAGTAAGAAACGTATTGGAACTTGTGGTAATTATCTAAATAATTTTGTGTCACTGCATATCAAAAACTAAAGAATCAAAACATGGTATGGTTATTTCTACCCTTTATCTTTCTTTTTTCTTAATCACCTTATTTTTCAAACAATAAGTAAATGTATCTACTGGTATCGGAAAACAAAAAGATGACCAACGTTATTCTTCAGAACGGCTTCTTTTGAGATACAGCACAGTGGAGCTTACTCACTTGTCTGTGAGGGTGGTGATTCTATCCTGGTCACGCTGGTGCTGCACCTGTGCTTCTTCCATACGAATGCGCCGGTCCTCCAACAAAGACTCCACCTGCTCCTTGGCCAGCTTGGTCTGCTCTTCCATCTGGGCCTGCAGCGCCTCCACCTGGACATAGGCAACAGCACATTCAAGAAAACTGGTTTATTTATACAGGGGTCAACATAGTTGAGCGTCTGTTGCAAAAGTGCCCATATCAATCCTGGAACACTTTTCCCTACTTAATTATTAACTCCTGGTTATTGAAACAAAAAGAAAGCAATGTATTTAGATACGTAAAAGACAGACAGACAGTATTTACTCACAAATGTGGATACTCTCCAACTTGTGCTAAAAAAATTATCCAAAACAAAACAAAAACTATATGAACACAATTTCAATCTTATTTATCATCGTGTAATCAAAGAAAATACAAAAATGATATTGCAAGTGTCTACCGGAAGCCATAATATTAATACAGTGTTTCATATTAAGCCGTGTTCACATTTGTATTGGAACGATACTGGTAAACTTTGTTTCTGTTTAGAATATACCCATACGATGGAAACGGTGTGGTCTGGTGGTTAAAGAAAAGGGCTTGTAACCAGGAGGTCCCGGGTTCAAATCCCAGCTCACTCGCTGACTCGTTGTGTGACCCCGAGCAAGTCATTTAACCTCCTTGTGCGCCGTCTTTCGGGTGAGACGTTGTTGTAAGTGACTCTGCAACTGATGCATAGTTCACATAACCTAGTCTCTGTAAGTCGCCTTGGAGTAAAGGTTCTGCTAAATAAACAAATAATAATAATAATAATTCTGTCCTAACTCACTTTTCAGCACCAATATAAGACTGATATAATTGCAATATACCATTCCTCATTTAAGCTGATTTATATCAATCCATGTATATCAAAGATATTCTACTATAAAAAGAAACTCAACTCCGCTGATTCTCTATGGGGAATTCCATGACACAAAGGTTGCAGGATATAGAGAGCGCTGGAGAAGATTTTCTATTGAGTCAATGGAGCAGTGTCGGATTGAGCTGATTTAACGATATTTAAAAATATTAAAAACTGGGGTGGAGTCTGTTTCACTCTTGCCTAAAGTGTCTTGATGAAAAACATAACCTGTGGCAATGACATAGCATAACTGATACGAAAAATGCACTTTTCTGAATGCAGTACCAGAGATTGCATGAGCAGAAAACAGATGAGCGTTTCACACCGTACAGAGTAGGCAGGTGGGACTTTAAAATTGGATTTATTGGTATTAGACGTCCGTTTTCATATGTTTTTAGTTTATTACCATTTAATCAAATTTCATTTGATTTGTTTACTACTGTAACTTCTATGTAAATATATATATAAAAAAAAAAACCTCTAAAAAAAATTTATAAAACAACCAGCCGTATTGATTGATTACCATTTTGTAATACTGGGGTTTTGTTTTTATACACAATTAAATAAGAGAATTGTGAATTACGGAATAAAATGATCTAATTATTGATGGCTTAAATTAATTAAATTTTTTACGTATTTATTTATAGAGCTCCTTTCACACCATAGTATCTCAAAACGCTTTAGGCCTACATGTCGGTTAAAACAGAAAGCAGTCTGCAGTATCAAGAAATAGTAAAAGTTATAAAACAACAATACATCATTACAATAACAATATCAATAAATAATCATAAAACACATTTAAAAAAGGCTATACTATGAAAGTAAGTCTTTAATCTTGACTTAAAGATTGACTGAAGCAGCATCTTTAATAGAGAAGGGCAATGAGTTCCACAATCTGGGGCATTATAAATAAATGCGTTTTCTCTTCTCCTTTTCATTTTTACCTTTGGGAGGCACAAAAGGCCAGCGTTAGCCAGCCTTAAAGTGCGCAGGGTTTATATGGGGACAGAATCTCTCCGTAATCTGGACCCAAGCCATTTCGTGGTTTACAGTGCCTATAGGAAGTATTCACCCCCCTTGGACGTTTTCAGTTTGTTATGTTACAACCTGAAATCTTAATGCATTTAAATAGGATTTTTTTTTCCATTGATTTACACAACCTACTCAACACTTTCAATGTGGGAAATAATGGGGGGGGGGGGGGGGGGGGGGGGTGAAAAAACAAATCAATTAAAAATAAAAACCTGAAAAGTCTTCATTAGAGAAGTATTCACCCCCTTTGCTATGACACTCCTAAATAAGCTCAGGTGCAACCAACTGCCTTCAGAATTCACACAAGTCAAACTGAGCCCATCTGTGTGCAATAAAAGTGGTTCAAATAATTTCAGATTAAATACTCCTGTCCCAGTTGGGTAGTGCATTCAAAGCAAAGATACTACCATGAAGACCAAGGACAACTCCATGATAAAGCTGTAGAAAGGCACAGATCAGGGGAGGGGTATAAAAAGATTTCAAAGGCACTGAATATCCCTTGGAGCACAGTCAAGTCGATCATTAAGAAGTGGAAGGTATACGGCACCACCCAGAATCTGCTTAGAGCAGGCTGTCCTCCCAAACTGAGTAGCCAGGTAATAAGAAGGGCATTGGTCAGAGAAGCCACCAAGAGGCCAATGACAATTCTGAAAGACCTACAGCGTTTCATGGCTGAGATGGGAGAAACTGTCCATGTGTCAACAATAGCTGAGGTACTCCACAAATCTGTCCTGTACGGAAGAGTGGCAAGAAGGAAGCCATTTCTGAAAAAAGCCCATGTAAAATCCTGCTTGGAATTTGCAAAAAGGCAAGCAGGAGACTCTGAAAAGAGAAGTAAAGGCGTGGCAAAAAGATTCATGGAGACTCGTGAAACAAAAATTTGCCAAAAAGCAAGCAGGAGAATTTGCTACGAGAATCAGTTTAAGATTCGGTGGTTTCAGAGCAGTTTCGAAAGATGTGGCAAAAGATTCTGTGGTCCGATGGAAACAAAAATTTTGAGACAGCAGAACAACAGCGCAGTTAAACGAGGCAGTCTTCCCAGCGACAGCGAGTGGAAGCGACAGCGAGTGGGAGAAGTACAGGCGTGGAAAAGTACAGAGCAGTTTCGAAGCAGTTTGAAAGCAGGTTGACAGCTGCAGAAGAAACTAAACTTCAAAAAAAAAAAAAAAAAACCTCAACATGGTCTTCAAGCCAGTAATCTGTGACACCTGCTTGATGTGGGAAATCCGAGAAAACCCAGCGGAGCTAAACCAAGTGTGCGTAAAGTGCCGCGCGATCCAGGATTTGCATAAACTAGTAAGTGTGCTAGAAATGGAGCTGGAAGAAGTGAGACAGCAACAGGATCTTGAGGAACTGGCACACCCACAATTCATGGAAGTCTGCATCACCCCTAACAGACTGAAAGCCACCAGGGAGACAGAAGGTCAGAACAGCTGGGTTCAGGTAGGCAGAAGCAGGGAAAAAAAGAAACTTCGTCAAACACAACCACCAGAAATCAAAACAACCAACAGATTTGAGTCACTTCAGAATTGTGATGAGCAGAACCAACAACAAGAGAATGAAAGGAACAACATCCAGGACCCTATTGACAGTGGTGACCAGACAGCAAAAAGAAGGGAGGTCATGATTGTTGGGGACTCCATATTGAGAAACACAGCAAGTTCAGTTCGCAGTTTGGACCCCCTTACTACAACAGTGTGCTGCCTTCCGGGAGCCTCGGTCAAGCACATCACTGAAAACGTGGACAGGCTCCTAGAACGAACAGGAGACGACCCGGTAGTAGTCGTCCACATCGGTACAAACAACATTGGAAGAGACAGACCAAAATCCCTGCAAAATAAATTCAGAGAGCTAGGAAGGAAATTAAAAGAGAAAACCAAAACTGTGGTATTTTCTGGTATACTACCCGCACCTTGCAAAGGACCATATGGACAGCTGGAAATAATTAATCAAAACGCATGGCTGAAGACATGGTGCACACGGGAAGGCTTCACCTATCTTGATCATTGGACCACATTCTACAACGAGGACTATCTGTATAGACGGGATGGACTGCATTTAAATAACAAGGGAACTAGTCTACTCGGAGAAAAGATCCTCGAGCAGGTTCGGAAGCATTTAAACTAGAAAGGAAGGGGGGAGAAATCAACAAAAAAACAGAAGGGAGACCGCATCAAAACAAGAACAACAACTCAGGTAAGACAACCATTAAATGTATTTATCTAAATGCTAGAAGTATCAGAAACAAAATTCTAGAACTTGAAGCTACTGCACTAACAGGTAACTATGATGTGATAGGTGTTACAGAAACGTGGTTGTCTGAGAGTGATGGGGACGAGTATAATATTTGTGGGTATACACTGTATAGGAAAGACAGGCAGGACAGAAGAGGAGGAGGGGTAGCGCTATACATAAGAAACAGTCTTGAAGCCCAGGTGTTAAACCTGGACAAAGAAAATAAAACCGAATCAATATGGGTCAGAATAACAGACAAAAATTCAAAAGGCATAATAATAGGAGCATGCTATAGACCGCCAGATTCAGACGGTGAGCACAATAATCTGTTATACAATGACATTAGAAATGTGTGTAGCAAAGGAGAAGCCATACTAATGGGGGATTTCAACTTCCCCCAAATAAAATGGGAAAACCCAGTGGGTAGCGCGAAGGATGAAATAGAAATGGTGGAAATGACAAATGACTGCTTCCTAACACAATTTGTGAAGGCACCCACTAGAGGGGACGCATGCCTTGATTTAGTCTTTTCAAATAACAAAGACAGAATAACTAAAACAGAGGTCAGAGAACCACTGGCAAACTCAGACCATAACATGGTCTCATTTGAAGTGTTTTTTAAATCCCCAAAAGTAAAGACTAAAGTTAAGGTTTACAATTTTAGAAAAGCAAACTATGAAGGTATGAAACAGAGACTAACAGAAGTAGATTGGAGTAAAATAGAGAAAACACCCACAGAAGAAGGATGGTTGTTCTTCAAAAATGTAGTACTAGAGGCGCAAAACAATTACATCCCTAAAGTAGACAAATCTAAATGTAAAACTAAATTGCCAAAATGGTTTAATAGATCAATTAAAAAAAATATTCAGCGAAAAAAGGCACTTTACAGAGCATTAAAAAAGGACCAAAAAGAAAGTACGCAGAAAGAGTACACGGAACTGCAAACGCAAGTCAAAAAGGAAGTTAGAAAGGCCAAGAGAGAAATAGAAATGAACATTGCTAAGGGAGCTAAAACCAATTCCAAAATGTTTTTCCAATATTACAACAGCAAGAGAACATTCAAAGAGGAGATTAAATGTTTAAGAGATACAAATGGCAAAATCGTAGAGGAAGAAAAAAAAATAGCAAATATGTTAAATGATTACTTTTCACAAGTTTTTACAAAGGAAGATACTGACAACATGCCCCACATGTCATCCAGTTCCTATCCAGTTTTAAATAACTTTAGCATAACTGAGGCAGAAGTGTTAAAGGGACTAGGAGCTCTTAAAATAAACAAATCCCCTGGGCCGGATGAGATCCTCCCAGTAGTACTCAAAGAAATGAAAGAAGTAATTTACAAACCGCTAACCAAGATCATGCAGCAGTCTCTTGACACAGGGGTGGTACCGACAGACTGGAAAATTGCAAACGTAATACCGATCCACAAAAAGGGAAACAAAACTGAACCAGGTAACTACAGACCAGTAAGCCTGACTTCTATTATATGCAAACTTATGGAAACTATAATAAGATCCAAAATGGAAAATTACCTATATGGTAACAGAGTACTGGGAGACAGTCAACATGGTTTTAGGAAAGGGAGATCGTGCCTAACTAACTTGCTTGATTTTTTTGAGGATGCAACATCGATAATGGATAATTGCAAAGCATATGACATGGTTTATTTAGATTTCCAGAAAGCTTTTGACAAAGTCCCGCACAAAAGATTAATTCTCAAACTGAATGCAGTTGGGATTCAAGGAAACACATGTACATGGATTAGGGAGTGGTTAACATGTAGAAAACAGAAAGTACTGATTAGAGGAAAAACCTCAGAATGGAGTGTGGTAACCAGCGGTGTACCACAGGGATCAGTATTAGGTCCTCTGCTATTCCTAATCTACATTAATGATTTAGATTCTGGTATAGTAAGCAAACTTGTTAAATTTGCAGACGACACAAAAGTAGGAGGAGTGGCAAACACTGTTGCAGCAGCAAAGGTCGTTCAAAATGATCTAGACAAGATTCAGAACTGGGCAGACACATGGCAAATGACATTTAATAGAGAAAAGTGTAAGGTACTGCACGCAGGAAATAAAAATGTACATTATAAATATCATATGGGAGATATTGAAATTGGAGAAGGAATCTATGAAAAAGACCTAGGAGTTTTTGTTGACTCAGAAATGTCTTCATCTAGGCAATGTGGGGAAGCTATAAAAAAGGCTAACAAGATGCTTGGATACATTGTGAAAAGTGTTGAATTTAAATCAAGGGAAGTAATGTTAAAACTGTACAATGCACTTGTAAGACCTCATCTTGAATATTGTGTGCAGTTCTGGTCACCTCGCTATAAAAAAGATATTGCTGCTCTAGAAAGAGTGCAAAGAAGAGCGACCAGAATTATTCCGGGCTTAAAAGGCATGTCATATGCAGACAGGCTAAAAGAATTGAATCTGTTCAGTCTTGAACAAAGAAGACTACGTGGCGACCTAATTCAAGCATTCAAAATTCTAAAAGGTATTGACAGTGTCGACCCAAGGGACTTTTTCAGCCTGAAAAAAGAAACAAGGACCAGGGGTCACAAATGGAGTTTAGAAAAAGGGGCATTCAGAACAGAAAATAGGAGGCACTTTTTTACACAGAGAATCGTGGCACTTGCATCTTTTGTCTTGCCCATTTACCCTCTGAATGGCACGCATACACAATCCATGTCTCAATTGTGTCAAGGCTTAAAAATCCTTCTTTAACCTGTCTCCCCTTCATCTACATTGATTGAAGTGGATTTAACAATTTACATCAATAAGGGATCATAGCTGTCTCCTGGAAAGAGCAGGTGTTCTTAATGGTTTGTACACATATATACAAAGCTGACAAGCCAACATCAGCAGCAGTTTTCTTTTTTTTTTAAATCAGTATTTAAATCACACAATGAAGGCCATATAGCGAGGATGTAAATAATGTATCTACACTCGGCTGACGGTTTGGACCAGAGACTGTTGCTGCACTCGGTACTGTAAGTTTCAAAAAGCACCATACATTTAAAATAAAATTACCAGTACATTTTATTAACCACATAAAAGAAAATCTGAGTCAGTGATAATAACCATCTGTGACAAAGACAGAAAGGATCGATGCGGTAAATCTCCCTCCCGATCAGAAAGGGCGTTGTGTAAGGACGGTGGTATGCTGCCTCCTAGATGGACCACCTTGATTGTAGGTGGAAACCAGAAGGTGATCATATTAGAGGGAGCGCGTAGTTGCAAGTACCCGGAAGGACATCGTTGCTTTCAGCTGCAGGATGGCCCTCTATTGGAGAAACCATGTCGACGTGTTGATTGCAGGGAGGACAAATGGGTAAAAAGGGGAAGCAGCTACCTCAGTACGCCGCCTTGCACTGAACAAGTGAAACCTGACGGCCGGTAGTTTTTGTTGGTTTGTTAGGTGTTGTTTGTTGAGTGTTGCGGAGGAGGAGTACGGAGCCAGCGGCTGCAGCCACGGAGCCAGCCCGCATCACCAGAGCACTACCCTCACTACATGACACCAGCACCACCCTGTGGATTAAAGAGCACACGTTCGTGCACAGATTGTGGGATTATTATTGTTTCTTTGTTTTGGTCTGTAAACCAGCAGTGTTCTCCCCGATACCATTGCTGGTAGAGGGGCGATTCTTTTTGGTTGTTTTTTGTCTTGTTTATTAAAAACACAGACGTTTTTGGGAACATAACTGTCTGGACAATCGTTTTATTCACCACACCACTCGCACCTGTCACACTATCGTAGTCGTCTTTTTTTTTTTTTTTTTCCTAGGTTGGGAAATAACGTTAACCATTTAATAAAGGTAACAACAAGATAACAACATGAGAATCTTGGGGAGAAGAGTACTGTAGTTTGTTATTCCAGTCTGTAACTTCATTTAAAAAAACATAGCCAATACAAAAAACAATATAAATGTATATATTTAGGCTGTCGTAGTGCCCATTTTAACCTTCGTTTCACTGGAGCAGATAGTCATGTGACATATACCAGTGCGTGGACTAGATAGATAGGCAATCCTTGCAGGTCACAAGTAGTGTGTGTGTGTACATCACCCCGGAAATCACTCAAGCATTACCAATGAAAAACATTGATCCCTCTAAACGTGTTTTACCGGGACGATCTGTGAGCAGAATCTCGATTGAGAAACCGCTGTTTGCACTTTGCATACAGTACTCAGCACTTTGCATAATCATTGTTTACGTACTTCCACGTGACGTTGGCTGCGTGCCTTGGAACTGTTGCCTAACAACCACTGACAGACTGCATGCGGTGTGAGAAAATTACTCCAGCAAAAGCACAGAAGCTGGCTGCGCAAGTGCGGAGGCAGCAGATCTAATTAATGTTTTTTTTTAAATGTAATACATTGATAAAGAAACTCAGAGGGGCCACAACCAAACCTCAAATGGGCTGCCACTTTCCGACCCCTGATCTAGACAATGTGGGGAAGCTATAAAAAAAGGCCAACAAGATGCTCAGATATATTGTGAAAAGTGTTGAATTTAAATCAAGGGAAGTAATGTTAAAACTGTACAATGCATTAGTAAGACCTCATCTTGAATATTGTATGCAGTTCTGGTCACCTCGTTATAGAAAAGACATTGCTGCTCTAGAAAGAGTGCAAAGAAGAGTGACCAGAACTATTCCAGTTTTAAAAGGTATGTCATATGCAGACAGGCTAAAAGAATTGAATCTGTTCAGTCTTGAACAAAGAAAATTACGCAGCGACCTAATTCAAGCATTCAGAATTCTAAAAGGTATTGACAGTGTCAACCCAAGGGACTTTTGCGACCTGAAAAAAGAAACAAGGACCAGGGGTCACAAATGGAGATTAGACAAAGGGGCATTCAGAACAGAAAATAGAAGGCACTTTTTTACACAGAGAATCGTGAGGGTCTGGAATCAACTCCCCAGTAATGTTGTTGAAGCTGACACCCTGGGATCCTTCAAGAAGCTGCTTGATGAGATTCTGGGATCAATAAGCTACTAACAACCAAACGTGCAAGATGGGCCGAATTGTTTGTAGACTTTATGTGCCTTTCTTATGAAACTTGCTCTTGACTGGGTTTTGCATCGATAGTTATATATACCAGTGTCACAGGAAATAAGTTAGCCATGAAATAAGTTAGCGTTTGCCTTTTTGAGCCTTTCTGCGCACGCTCGAATTTTAGAAGTTAAAGGCAAGGTTCTGTGGAGATTTATCCAAGGTTTTACAGATGCCATTTTTTTTTTTTATTTTTTTTTTTAAGAAACGAAAAACAGGTATGCAGACTGTATTTTGTTTAAAAATGTGATGTTTCACATCACATTTATCGAAGTGTATTGCAACATTTTTCTGTTTAAAAAACATTTGTTGTCTTATTTATCAAAGTGTAAATGTACGTTTAAATTTTATAAATACATTTTATTTAAAGCACTTGCTGTGTTTGGATGTGCAGTGTGGTTTTTAGCAAAAATAAATATTTTAAAAACATTATTTTGTCAGTATAATTTATGTTTATGCAGAGTTAAAATCACTACTTGCCAAATATTTATTTCCTTTAAAAAATGTTGTGTTATATCATACTGTGGCATAAGCAAATATAAGCTTTTATTTTATGTAGGCTCAAGTTTAACAAAGTTATTATTTTCACGGTAAAATGCTCGGTTGTTTTGTATTTTTTTAAAATAAATGTTACGGGGAAGTGGACACAAACACTTATTGATACAGAGAATACTGTTTTTGACGTTTTAATCAAGTCTATGTGTGGGAATGTTTTAAAATATACAGAAGACATATACGTTTTTAGTGAAATGTGGTGTTTTAAGAGATATATAAATAGATAATTTGAGAAACACACAAAACGATTGGCTTCCTATACATACTTACGAAGAAACACGCAGATTTCATATATATGGAGGTGTATATACACACACCCCTGTATTGAATATTAATAAATACATTCAATACAGGTATATGAATGATAAATTAGAGTGCAGTACTTGCAGATTGATACTTGTGATGAGGTCTGGTTTTGTTTTTTGTATATTTTATAAAAAATAAACTGCTTTAGATTTTGCGCCTTTTTTGTGGTGGGCCTGGGCAGTATACATTATAGAGGGGAGGGGTTTGTGACTTGACAGCTGTAATAATCTAATTGCACATAAAAATAAATCTTAATGCTTAACTGCTTCTGATAGGTTGTAACCAATATACAGAATATCATATTTATTTCTCTTTTGGTAATATTTGTACAAACAAAACCTATAATGTAAATATCCAGCGATTACAAACTTAAAATGACAACTCTGATGATAGTTTAAACTGGGAATGTTAAATAATAGATATTGTCAGATTATTTAAAAAGTGTTATTATAATGATTTAACACAAATATAATGCACATAAAAATAAATCACATTACCGCGTTTTTGTAAACTAAGTAGCTTAAAGTTAACCGATATTATTAAAAAAAAAATACAACATGATACAATAAGTGTTATTAATATTATAACAATGTGTTTTTGATTTTAACCACATATAACATAGCTTTAATAAAGCTCATAATAACATTTTTAAAACTAAAACAATTTTCTGAATTAAAGTTTACCGACAGAAAATGGAGATGGCTTAACCTTGCCTTTAAATTCTAAAATTCGCGCTTGCACAGAAAGGCTTAAAAAGGCAAACTCTAACTTATTTCCTGTGACACCAGTCCCACACCAACAATTCCAGTGTGAACAGACATTGCAATACCGTTCCGCGATACCAGTATAATAATACAAGTGTTGAACAGGGCTTTCGATTTGAAAATGTCACGCTTTTTCAATTTTTGTCAGTTTTTGGAAAACTACAAAGCGGTATGTAATTCAATATGTTAATGTAATAGTACTTAGCAGGATTATTTTTACTTTATGAAGCAAAAATTAGTTCATTCTATAGGGTGATGCAAAACTTTTGGCCAGAGCTGTAGGTACTGTACATGTTCCTCTACTGTAACACAATTACTGATGATATGCATAAGACAAACTGAATACTAAAGCCACTTGCCTAGAACAACAATCTTTGGTCTAAACAGTAGCCACCGTTTGAACTGCTCTTGCAGTTGTACTTTACCTGTAATAAGAGGGTCTGGTTATCCTTCTTGTAGCTCTCAGGGGAGGCTGGGCTTTCTTCTCTCCTAGCTGATTTAGAGACAGTACTTCTGGTCACTGGACAGAAACAAAATTTCAAAAGGGAAGGGGTGAGAACAGATTTCAACTTTTTTTTTGCAAAAAAATTATTTATTGTCATAAAGCTGGGGGGGGGCAGCTATTTTATTTACTTATTATTATAATTATAAGAAACTTATTATTATATATCTTTTTTAATATCATTTTGTCTGGAGTGGGGGAGCGGAGTGGGAATCACAAGGAGTGCAGCGGAGCAAAGAAAGAGCGGAGGATATTATGTGTGGTGAGCAGAACCGTCACCGATTCACTCCGCTCACATTCTGTGAACATAACGCAGATGCTAGCCATTAACATATATTGTCTTTAACAAAGGATTTGCACATCACAGGAGAGTAGAAGTGAGTAAACTCTGTATCCTTAATATAAGAAGTGGCTAAATGATATACTGCCCAAATTCAATGTGGGTAAACGCTGTTTACCTGTGTATACCCTCGACTACACCACAAAGTAAAACTCCAAAGAAAAGTTTGAAGTACCTGGTATCTCCCATCCTATACCAACCAGGCCTGAAAATTATTATTTTATTTCTTAGCAGACACCCTTATTCAGGCCAACTCACAATTGTGACATTATTTTTTTTTACCTACAGTTACTCATTTATACAGTGTTTTTTACTGGACCAATCTAGGTAAAGCAGCAGCGTGTCCCCCACCTGGGATGGAACTCGCAACCTTCCAGCCAAGAGTACAGTGCTCTAACCACTACTCCACATATGCTACAAGTCAAGCACTACTACATTTTCTTTTTTTTTTTTTTTTTTTTTTTTTTTTTTTACATGAAACATACTTTTTGTATAGGTAAAAAAAAATGTCAATTGCTCTGGATAAAAGCTTCAGCCAAATCAATATGACATTTTCCTGGCTTGCTATCTATTAATTTATTTGTACATTTATAATAAATCATTAATGTCTACATTTATTTAAATATATTTATAAATATATATTTAAAATTATTTATTTCTACCTAATAAATTATTCCGTACCATTTGGTACTGGTATAGATGGTAATTCTAAGTGATTTAGTTTTGCCACTGCAACATGGTGAAAACAGCTCTTGGAGCTGTATAGAGTCTCATGGTAGTTTCCAACAAGTTTTTCTAAATTGTACGAGGAACTACTGTTCCTCTCAGAATATTTTACACACACACACAGAAAAGTATTTACCCCATTTGATTTTGTGCATATCTGTGACACTGAATGTTATCAGACCTTCAACCAAAATCTAATATTGACCGTGAATGAACAAACACCACAAATTTTTTATATTATTTCATTTATTTATTAAAGTTATGCAACACGTAATCGCCCCTGTGTGAAAAAGTAATCGGCCCCCTTAGACTCAATAACTGGTTACACCACCTTTAGCAGCAATAACTGCAACCAAACGCTTCCTGTAGTTATTGATCAGTGTCTCACAGCGCCGTGGAGGAATTTTGACCCACTTCTTCATACAGAACTGCTTCAATTCAGTGAAATTTGTGGGTTTTCGAGCATAAACTGCTCGTTTAAGGTCCTGCCACAACATCTCAATGGGGTTTAGGTCTGGACTTTGACTAGGCCATTCAAAAACTTTAAATTTCTTGTTCTTCAACCATTCTGATGTAGATTTGCTTGTTTGTTTTGGATCATTGTCTTGCTGCATGACCCAGCTGCGCTTCAGCTTGAGCTCACGGATGGGTGGCCTGACATTCTCCTGTAGAATTCTGTGATACAGAGCAGAATTCATGGTTCCTTCAATGATGGCAAGTCGTCCAGGTCCTGATGCAGCAAAGCATCCCCAAATCATGACACTACCACCACCATGCTTGACT